>NW_027138314.1:0-58968 GCF_035084215.1 Heptranchias perlo
TAGACTTTTAATTGCCCTCTGAAGCAAACCACTCAGTTGTGTCAAACACCTAACAGCATCGAGGGAGATCCTTCACCACACGGACTGCAGCGGTTCAACAAAAAGGGCCCTCAAAGACACGATATAAAGACAAGTTACAAAGAATTACATCGAATTCCCAGCCCAGAAACAGGCCATTCGGCCCCACTGGTCTATCCCGGTGTTTATGCTCCACACGAGCCTCCTCCCTCCCCTCTCCATCTCACCCTATCACCATATCCTTCTATTCCTTTCTCCCTCATGTGTTTATCGAGCTTCCCCTTAAATCCATCTCCACTATTCACCTCAACCTCTCCTTGTGGGAGTGAGTTCCACATTCTCACCACTCTCTGGGTGAAGAAGTTTCTCCTGAATTCCCTCTAGGATTTATTAGTGACTCTCTTATATTTATGGCCCCCGAGTTCTGGTCTCCCCACAAGTGTAAACATTTTCTCTACGTCTCCCCGATCAAACCCTGTCATAATCTTAAAGACCTCGATCAGGTCACCCCTCAGTCTTCCCTTTTCTAGAAAAAAGAGCCCCAGCCTGTTCAGCCTTTCCTGATAGTTATAAACCTCTCAGTAAGTGAATCTTTTTTGCACCCTCTCCAGTGCCTCGATATCCTTTTTATAATATGGAGACCAGGACTGTGCACAGTGCTCCGAGTATGGTCTAACCAAGGTTCGATACAAGTTTAACATAACCTCTCTGCTTTTCAATTCTCTCCCTCTAGAAATGAACCCCAGTGTTTGATTTGCCTTTTTATGGTCTTATTAACCTGCGTCACTACTTTTAGTGATTTGTGTGTCTGTACCCCCAGATCCCTCTGCTCCTCTACCCCATTTAGACTCTTATTATCCAATCAATACGTGGTCTCTTTATTCTTCCCACCAAAATACACCACCTCACACTTATCGATATTGAAATTCATTTGCCGATTACACGCCCATTCTGTAAGTTTATTAATGTCTTCCTGTATTATGTCACCGTCCCCCTCGGTATCTCCACAGACCCCCAATTTAATTTCGTTCTCAGATTTTGAAATTGGACTTTGCAAGTGGTTGCAATTTATGTGAAGTTCTGCCGGTCGAAGGTTTGAAAAGTTTTTACCTCGTACACTTCTTCATCCAGGATCCTGGTGCCAAACACCACGATGCCGTCCGTGGACACGACAGGGTTGTCGCTCCTGGGCAGTGGTTTGGAGATTTTCTTCTTACAATCTACGATCATCGTTACATTCTTTCCCTGCACACTGATGGCCACTCGATGCCACCTGCGCAAAGCAAACTTAGTTTAGTACCAAGGACATCGCAGAATCGTTCCACAGGTTGGGAAGGCCTTGGAGAGGGTGCGGAGGAGATTTACTGGAACGGGACCAGGGATGAGGGACTTCAGTTATGTGGAGAGACTGGAGAAGCTGGGATTGTTCTCCTCGGAGCAGAGAAGGTTAAGGGGAGATTTAATCGAGGTGTTCAAAATCATGAGGGGTTTTGATAGAGTAAATAAGGAGACACTGTTTCCAGTGTATCCGATTGCCGCTTGAAAGTTTTCGTTGGATCTTCTTCCCCTGCCCTTTCCGGTAATGTGAGCCAGAGATCGTATCAACTTGCTGCCTAAAAAAATTCTCCTAATTACTTCTCGAGTTCCATCATTTCCTCCATTGTATGTCCACCCCAAAAAACTCCTCCAACACACCTTTTCACTCAGGCCCTCGGGCACCTCTCCTCCTCTCTCTCCTTCCTTTCCTCAGTTTTTCACTCAGGCCCTCAGGCACCTCTCCTCCTCTCTAA
Organism: Heptranchias perlo; assembly: GCF_035084215.1. Lineage (NCBI taxonomy): Eukaryota > Metazoa > Chordata > Chondrichthyes > Hexanchiformes > Hexanchidae > Heptranchias > Heptranchias perlo. The sequence goes on from NW_027138314.1 coordinate 1,809, forward strand.
GATAGAAGCCCATGGAATCGAGGGAAAAGTACAGACTTGGTTAGGAAGTTGGCTGAGCGAAAGGCGACAGAGAGTAGGGATAATGGGAAGGGACTCACATTGACAGGATGTGACTAGTGGAGTCCCGCAGGGATCTGTCTTGGGGCCTCAATTATTCACAATATTTATTAATGACTTAGATGAAGGCATAGAAAGTCTCATATCTAAGTTTGCCGATGACACAAAGATTGGTGGCATTGTAAGCAGTGTAGATGAAAACATAAAATTACAAAGCGATATTGATAGATTAGGTGAATGGGCAAAACTGTGGCAAATGGAATTCAATGCAGACAAATGTGAGGTCATCCACTTTGGATCAAAAAAGGATAGAACAGGGTACTTTCTAAATGGTAAAAAGTTAAAAACAGTGGATGTCCAAAGGGACTTCGGGGTTCAGGTACATCGATCATTGAAGTGTCATGAACAGGTGCAGAAAATAATCAATAAGGCTAATGGAATGCTGGCCTTTATATCTAGAGGACTGGAGTACAAGGGGGCAGAAGTTATGCTGCAGCTATACAAAACCCTGGTTAGATCGCACCTGGAGTACTGTGAGCAGTTCTGGGCACCGCACCTTCGGAAGGACATATTGGCCTTGGAGGGAGTGCAGCGTAGGTTTACTAGAATGATACCCGGACTTCAAGGGTTAAGTTACGAGGAGAGATTACACAAATTGGGGTTGTATTCTCTGGAGTTTCGAAGGTTAAGGGGTGATCTGATCGAAGTTTATAAGATATTAAGGGGAACGGATAGGGTGGATAGAGAGAAACTATTTCCGCTGGTTGGGGATTCCAGGAGTAGGGGGCACAGTCTAAAAATTAGAGCCAGACCTTTCAGGAGCGAGATTAGAAAACATTTCTATACACAAAGGGTGGTAGAAGTTTGGAATTCTCTTCCGCAAACGGCAATTGATACTAGCTCAATTGCTAAATTTAAATCTGAGATAGATAGCTTTTTGGCAACCAAAGGTATTAAGGGATATGGGCCAAAGGCAGGTATATGGAGTTAGATCACAGATCAGCCATGATCTTATCAAATGGCGGAGCAGGCACGAGGGGCTGAATGGCCTCCTCCTGTTCCTATGTTCCAATCTGTTGCCTTTCCTCAGTTTTTCACTCAGGCCCTCAGGCACCTCTCCTCCTCTCTCTCCTTCCTTTCCTCAGTTTTTCACTCAGACCCTCAGGCACCTCTCCTCCTCTCTCTCCTTCCTTTCCTCAGTTTTTCACTCAGACCCTCAGGCACCTCTCCTCCTCTCTCTCCTTCCTTGCCTCAGTTTTTCACTCAGACCCTCAGGCACCTCTCCTCCTCTCTCTCCTTCCTTGCCTCAGTTTTTCACTCAGACCCTCAGGCACCTCTCCTCCTCTCTCTCCTTCCTTGCCTCAGTTTTTCACTCAGACCCTCAGGCACCTCTCCTCTCTCTCTCCTTCCTTTCCTCAGTTTTTCTGTCCATTTCCCATTTGTAAATTACGTTGAGACATTTTCTCACAGCTGTCGTTATGAATAGATTTTTGTTTTTCGATTATTTCACTTACCCCGGGTCTGAAACTATTCTTTCAACAAATGGTTTGTTTCTTGTTATAATCAACAATGAAAACATATTTTTGGGGGAAATTTACATATTTCAACATTCTGTGATTTTTCATTAACAAAGGAATTTCAACCTTTAATTGTAAAGAGGACTTCAGATCTGTTCAAATCCTTTGACGTCAGCACATCATAGTGTCATAGAATCACACAGCATGGAAAGAGGCCATTCGGCCCATCGTGCCTGTGCTGGCTCTTTGAAAGATCTATCCAATTAGTCCCACTCCCCCGCTCTTTCTCCCTAACTCTGTGAAATTTTTCCCCTTCGAGTATTTCTCCAATTCCCTTTTGAAAGTTATTATTGAATCTGCTTCCCCCGCCCTTTCAGGCAGCGAATTCCAGATCAGAACAACTCGCTGCGTAAAAAACATTCTCCTCATCTCCCCTCTGGTTCTTTTACCAATTACCTTAAATCTGTGTCCTCTGGTTACCGACCCTCCTGCCAGTGGAAACAGTTTCTCCTTATTTACTCTATCAAAACCCTTCATGATTTTGAACCCCTCGATTAAATCTCCCCTTAACCTTCTCTGCTCTAAGGAGAACAATCCCAGCTTCTCCAGTCTCTCCACATAACTGAAGTCCCTCATCCCTGGTCCCACTCTGGTAAATCTCCTCCGCACCCTCTCCAAGGCAACAATTGAACTTTAAACTTTGTGTCAAAACACGAACCGTTGGGAGGTCCAAACCTCGACTCACTTACTTGTTATCAGCGAGATTGGTTGTCCCGAAGATGGGATAGTCCTCGGGGGCTGGTCTGCCATTCTGGTCCTCGTAGAGGAAGACGGGTGACCGTCCCACCTCCACGCCGAGCTGCTGGACGCCTTGTTCGTTGTAAATGGACAGTAGGAAGGCCTGGGTGTTCCTCTTCGGCTTCAAAGTAACTAAAATGGAGAAATCACTCGGGAACTGACCATCTGGAAACAAAGGAGAAAACAGGAGAGTCATTAAAAAGAAATGACATTTACCTGAGGAAGGACGAAGTCTCCGAAAGCTTGTGAATTTAAAATAAAATTGCTGGACTATAACTTGGTGTTGTAAAATTGTTTACAATTAAAAAGAAAGAAAGACCTTGCATTTCCCCAGCCCCTGTCACCAGCTCAGAACGGCCCAGAGCTCTTTAAAACCTAAAAAGTACTTTTTGAAGTGTGGTCACTGTTGTAATGTAGGAAACGCGGCAGCCAATTTGCGCACAGCAAGATCCCACAAACAGCAATGTGAATGTTTTAGTGATGTTGGTTGAGGGATAAATTTTGGCCCGCATTTCTTCGAATAGTGGCCGTGGGATCTTTTATGTCCACCTGAGAGGGGCAGACGGGGCCTCGGTTTAGCATCTCATCCGAATAACAGCGCCTCCGACAGTGCGGCGCTCCCTCAGAACTGACCCTCCGACAGTGCAGCGCTCCCTCAGTACTGACCCTCCGACAGTGCGGCACTCCCTCAGTACTGACCCTCCGACAGTGCGGCGCTCCCTCAGTACTGACCCTCCGACAGTGCAGCGCTCCCTCAGAACTGACCCTCCGACAGTGCGGCGCTCCCTCAGTACTGACCCTCCGACAGTGTGGCGCTCCCTCAGTACTGACCCTCCGACAGTGCGGCGCTCCCTCAGTACTGACCCTCCGACAGTGCGGCGCTCCCTCAGTACTGACCCTCCGACAGTGCAGCACTCCCTCAGTACTGACCCTCCGACAGTGCGGCGCTCCCTCAGTACTGACCCTCCGACAGTGCGGCACTCCCTCAGTACTGACCCTCCGACAGTGCGGCGCTCCCTCAGTACTGACCCTCCGACAGTGCGGCGCTCCCTCAGTACTGACCCTCCGACAGTGCGGCGCTCCCTCAGTACTGACCCTCCGACAGTGCAGCACTCCCTCAGTACTGACCCTCCGACAGTGCGGCACTCCCTCAGTACTGACCCTCCGACAGTGCGGCGCTCCCTCAGTCCTGCAGTGTGGTAACTCCCTGCGTCGAAGTTGGATTACGGCAAAATGGGGCTGGGCTGAGATTGTGTTACGATTCCTACAGGGCCCCGAACAAGAAAACCCTGCAGTTCCTTTTCAAATGGAAAGCTTAAAGTTTGAAGCGGTCGGAGGAGGAGGGGGTGGGAGCCTCCTGCCATCTCGCTTTCAAAGACAGCGTTTGTTCCACAGATTCTGCGGAGTCAGGCGGAGATTCCTGAATTTGATCAGTGAATATCGCAGTGGCTTCCATTGACTGCAGGATACCTCGATCAATCTCTCACTGATTGGTCACCTCAGGTCAGAGAACAAGTCCCAACACTAACTGTCAATGTGTCACCTCATTCAGTCCCCTCACTGCTCCAACCGAAAAGCACAAAATGCTTTGACCAGCTTTTGATAGAGTAAATAAGGAGAAACTGTTTCCAGTGGCAGGAGGGTCGGTAACCAGAGGACACAGATTTAAGGTAATTGGTAAAAGAACCAGAGGGGAGATGAGGAGAATGTTTTTTACGCAGCGAGTTGTTCTGATCTGGAACGCGCTGCCTGAAAGGGATAAATATTTGAAGGGGAGAACGTTACAGGGTCATGTGGAAAGAGCAGGGGGAGTGGGACTAATTGGATAGCTCGTCCAAAGAGCCGGCACAGGCACGATGGGCCGAATGGCCTCCCCCTGTAAGGTGCTATGTTTGGATACGGCAATTTATTGAAGCTTCTTCCTGTTCAAACCCCGTCGTGTTCAGGGGGCAGTGATCGCTGGCCCCCAATTACACATTTCACATTTCATCAGTGAAACCAATCATCGTAAAGGTAACACCTCCCCCCTCACTCCCCCCTCACTCCCCAACACCTCCCCCCTCACTCTCCCCCTCACTCCCCAACACCTCCCCCCTCACTCCCCCCTCACTCCCCAACACCTCCCCCCTCACTCCCCCCTCTCTCCCCCCTCACTCCCCAACTCACTCCCCCCTCACTCCCCAACACCTCCCCCCTCACTCCCCCCTCACTCCCCAACACCTCCCCCCCTCACTCCCCCCTCACTCCCCAACACCTCCCCCCTCACTCCCCCCTCACTCCCCAACACCTCCCCCCTCACTCCCCCCTCACTCCCCAACACCTCCCCCCTCACTCCCCCCCTCACTCCCCAACACCTCCCCCCTCACTCCCCCCTCTGTCCCCCCTCACTCCCCCCTCACTCCCCAACACCTCCCCCCTCACTCCCCCCTCACTCCCCAACACCTCCCCCCTCACTCCCCCCTCACTCCCCAACACCTCCCCCCTCTCTCCCCCCTCACTCCCCAACTCACTCCCCCCTCCATCCCTCCTCCCTCCCCCACCTCCCAAACTCACTCCCCCACTCACTCCCCAACTCACTCCCCCCTCACTCCCCAACTCACTCCCCCCTCACTCCCCAACTCACTCCCACAACTCACTCCCCCAACTCACTCCCCCCTCACTCCCCAACTCACTCCCACAACTCACTCCCCCAACTCACTGCCCCCTCACTCCCCAACTCACTCCCCCCTCACTCCCCCAACTCACTCCTCCACTCACTCCCACAACTCACTCCCCCAACTCACTCCCCCCCCCACGTCCCAAACTCACCTCCCAAACTCCCTCCCCCAACTCACTCTCCCACTCCCTCCCCCTCCATCTCCCTCCCTCCCCTCCAAACTCAGTCCACCACTCCCTCCCCTGCCCCCCAAATCTCACTCTCCCAATCCCTCCCACCTCCATCCCTCCTCCCTCCCCACCTCCTAAACTCACTTCTCCCTCCCCACTCACTGCCCCTCCATCCCCTCCCTCCCCACCTTAAACACCCACTCCCTCCCCACCTTAAACACCCACTCCCTCCCCCACCTTAAACACCCACTCCCTCCCCCACCTTAAACACCCGCTCCCTCCCCCACCTTAAACACCCACTCCCTCCCCCACCTTAAACACCCACTCCCTCCCCCACCTTAAACACCCACTCCCTCCCCCACCTTAAACACCCGCTCCCTCCCCCACCTTAAACACCCACTCCCTCCCCACCTTAAACACCCACTCCCTCCCCCACCTTAAACACCCCCTCCCTCCCCCACCTTAAACACCCACTCCCTCCCCCACCTTAAACACCCGCTCCCTCCCCCACCTTAAACACCCACTCCCTCCCCCACCTTAAACACCCGCTCCCTCCCCCACCTTAAACACCCACTCCCTCCCCCACCTTAAACACCCACTCCCTCCCCCACCTTAAACACCCACTCCCTCCCCCACGTTAAACACCCACTCCCTCCCCCGCCTTAAACACCCGCTCCCTCCCCCACCTTAAACACCCGCTCCCTCCCCCACCTTAAACACCCACTCCCACCCCCACCTTAAACACCCACTCCCACCCCCACCCCCACCTTAAACACCCACTCCCTCCCCCACCTTAAACACCCGCTCCCTCCCCCACCCTAAACACCCGCTCCCTCCCCCACCTTAAACACCCACTCCCACCCCCACCCCCACCTTAAACACCCCCTCCCTCCCCCACCTTAAACACCCCCTCCCTCCACCACCCTAAACATTCACTCCCTTCACCACCGGCGCACAATGGCTGCAGTGTGTACCATCCACAGGATGCACTGCAGCAACTCGCCAAGGCTTCTTCGACAGCACCTCCCAAACCCGCGACCTCTACCACCTAGAAGGACAAGAGCAGCAGGCACATGGGAACACCACCACCTGCACGTTCCCCTCCAAATCACACACCATCCCGACTTGGAAATATATCGCCGTTCCTTCATCGTCGCTGGGTCAAAATCCTGGAACTCCCTTCCTAACAGCACTGTGGGAGAACCTTCACCACACGGACTGCAGTGGTTCAAGAAGGCGGCTCACCACCACCTTCTCAAGGGGCAATTAGGGATGGGCAATAAATGCCGGCCTCACCAGCGACGCCCACATCCCATGAACGAATAAAAAAATCATTTTGCTTATGAAAAACATCACACACCGAGACACAACACACCCACTGTGGGACCTGGAGTATAAGGGGAGGAAGTGATGTTCCAGCTGTGCAGAGCTCTGGTCAGACCACATCTGGAGACTGGGTTCAGTTCTGGGCACCGCACCTCAGGAAGGATATATTGGCCCTGGAGGGGTGCAGCGCAGATTCACCAGAATGATACTGGGGCTAAAAGGGTTAAATTACGAGGCCAGGTTGCAGAGTCGAGGCTTGTATTCCCTCGAGTTTAGAAGATTGAGGGCTGATCTAATTGAGGTGATGTGGAGATGCCGGTGATGGACTGGGGTTGACAAATGTAAACTATCTTACAACACCAGGTTATAGTCCAACAATCGAGGTGTTTAAGATGATTAAAGGATTCAATCGGGTCGATAGAGAGAAACTATTTCCTCTGGTGGGAGAGTCCAGAACAAGGGGGAATAATCTTAAAATTAGAGCTCGGCCGTTCAGGGGTGATGTCAGGAAGCATTTCTTCACACAAAGGGGAGTGGGAATCTGGAACTCTCTCCCCCAAAAGGCTGTGGATGCTGGGGGTCAATTGGAGCTTTCAAGACTGAGATCGATGGATTTTTGTTGGGTATCGAGGGATACGGAGCAAAGGCGGGGAAATGGGGTTAAGATACAGATCAGACACGATCTGACAGAATGGTGGAACAGGCTCGAGGGGCTGAATGGCCTCCTTCTGTTCCTGTTTTTCCCGTCTGGTTAAACCTGCGGTGATTTTAATACATTTTTATAAAATCTGTGGGGATGAGGCCTACATTCCTAACTGGTTTCGTTTGATCCATCGTACAGTTATTTTCTTCTATCTGCGCCCTGTGTACGATGCCTTACTCTCGTTTAGTTATTTGCTTTGGTGAAGTTCGTCCTGTTTTTGTAGCCTGACTTGAACCTGTAAATTTTGGAATGAAACTGTTTGACATCGGTTTTATGATTTTCACATCAAAGGATGGTTTGGAAGTAATAAACGCTGCAGTTATTAATTTTATTGAGAATTGTTTGCTCGTTCTTTTAAGAGTTTTATACTCCAAGCATAGTGAGGAAATCGGACAGGAACATAGGAACACAGGAACAGGAGGAGGCCATTCAGCCCCTCGAGCCTGTTCCCCCATTCGCTCACATCGTGTCTGATCTGTATCTTGACCCCATTTACCCTCCTTTGCTCCGTATCCCTCGATACCCAACAAAAATCCATCGATCTCAGTCTTGAAAGCTCCAATTGACCCCCAGCATCCACAGCCTTTTGGGGGAGAGAGTTCCAGATTTCCACTCCCCTTTGTGTGAAGAAATGCTTCCTGACATCACCCCTGAACGGCCGAGCTCTAATTTTAAGATTATTCCCCCTTGTTCTGGACTCTCCCACCAGAGGAAATAGTTTCTCTCCATCAACCCGATCGAATCCTTTAATCATCTTAAACACCTCAATTAGATCATCCCTCAATCTCCTAACCTGGTCATTGATGGGCAGTTTGCTGAGATTATCTCCATTCATTCCTCTCTCCGAGTGGGTTGTTTAAATAATCTGGAAGAAGTTTTGCTGAGATTGTCCTGTGACCTGTGACCTGTGTTTGGTCACTTCACGTTGCTTGTTGTGGTCAGTGAGCAAGGTGGAAGCTGGGCTGGAAGGGTTCAAACTGGGAGACATGGTCTCAAAGCTGGGTGGCGATGACCCATTCTGGGATACAAAGGGGAGGAAGTGATGTTCCAGCTGTGCAGAGCTCTGGTCAGACCACATCTGGAGACTGGGTTCAGTTCTGGGCACCGCACCTCAGGAAGGATATATTGGCCCTGGAGAGGGGGTGTAGCCCAGATTCACCAGGATGATACCGGGGATAAAAGGGTTAAATTACGAGGACAGGTTGCAGAGACTGGGCTTGTATTCCCTCGAGTTTAGAAGATTAAGGGGTGATCTAATCGAGGTGTTTAAAATGATTAAAGGATTTGATCGGGTCGATAGAGAGAAACTATTTCCTCTGGTGGGAGAGTCCAGAACAAGGGGGAATAATCTTAAAATGAGAGCTCGGCCGTTCAGGGGTGATGTCAGGAAACATTTCTTCACACAAAGGGGAGTGGGAATCTGGAACTCTCTCCCCCAAAAGGCTGTGGATGCTGGGGGTCAATTGGAGCTTTCAAGACTTAGATCGATGGATTTTTGTTGGGTAAGGGTATTAAGGGATATGGAATTAAGGCAGGTAAATGGGGTTAGGAGCATTTTTGTGGTAGTGATCATAATTCAGTTAGATTTAGCCTAGTTATGGAAAAGGACAAAGACAGAACAGGGGTGAAAGTTCTAAATTGGGGAAAGGCCAATTTTACTGAGCTGTGAAGTGATTTAGCAAAAGTGGAACTGGAAACAGCTCCTTGAAGGTAAATCAGTGTCAGAGCAGTGGGAGAGATTCAAAGGGGGAGATTCAAGGGGTTCAGAGTAAACATGTTCCCACAAAGAGAAAGGGAGGGGCTGACAAATCTACAGCCCCCTGGATGACAAGGAGCATTCAGGGTAAGATCAGGCAGAAAAGGGAAGTTTATATCAGACACCGAGAGCTCAACACTGCAGAAAGCCTAAAGTATAGAAAGTGCAGGGGGAAAATTAAAAAGGAAATTAGGAAAACAAAGAGAGGGCATGAAAAAATACTGGTGAGTAAAATCAAAGAAAACCCAAAAATGTTTTATAAATACATAAAGAGCAAGAGGATAACTGAGGAAAGAGTCGGGCCTATTAGAGACCAAAAAGGTAAACTATGTGTGGAGGCGGAAGATGTGGGTATGGTTCTTAATGAATACTTTGTGTCTGTCTTCACAAAAGAGGGGGATGATGCAGATATTGGAGGAGGAGTGTGAAATATTGGATGGAATAAACTTAGTGAGAGAGGAAGTATTAAGGGGATTAGCATCTTTGAAAGTAGATAAATCACCAGGCCCGGATGAAATGTATCCCAGGCTGTTAAGAGAAGCCAGGGAGGAAATAGCGGAGACTCTGACCATCATTTTCCAATCCTCCCTGGATACAGGCGAGGTGCCGGAGGATTGGAGGACTGCTAACATTGTACCGTTGTTTAAAAAGGGAGCGAGGGATAGACCGAGTAATTACAGGCCAGGCAGTCTAACCTCGGTGGTGGGCAAATTACTGGAATCAATTCTGAGGGACAGGATAAACTGTCATTTAGAAAGGCACGGATTAATCAAGGACAGTCAGCACGGATTTGTTAAGGGAAGGTCGTGTCTGACTAACTTGATTGAATTTTTTGAGGAGGTAACAAGGAGGGTCGATGAGGGGAGTGCGTTTGATGTAGTCTACATGGATTTTAGCAAGGCTTTTGACAAGGTCCCACATGGCAGACTGGTCAAAAAAAGTAAAAGTCCATGGGATCCAAGGGAGAGTGGCAAATTGGATCCAAAATTGTCTCAGTGGCAGGAAGCAAAGGGTAATGGTCGACGGGTGTTTTTGTGACTGGGGGGCTGTTTCCAGTGGGGTTCCGCAGGGCTCAGTACTCGGTCCCTTGCTTTTTGTGATATATATTAATGATTTAGACCTAAATGTAAGGGGCATGATCAAGAAGTTTGCAGATGATACAAAAATTGTCCGTGTGGTTGATAGTGAGGAGGAAAGCTGTAGACTGCAGGAAGATATCAATGGACTGGTCAGGTGGGCAGAAAAGTGGCAAATGGAATTCAATCCGGAGAAGTGTGAGGTAATGCATTTGGGGAGAGCAAACAAGGCAAGGGAATACACAATAAATGGGAGGATACTGAGAGGTGTAGAGGAAGTGAGGGACCTTGGAGTGCATGTCCACAGATCCCTGAAGGTAGCAGGACAGGTAGATCAGGTGGTTAAAACAGAAATAGACAGTTTCCTAGAAGTAAAGGGAATTAGGGGTTATGGGGAGCGGGCAGGAAATTGGACATGAAGCTGAGTTCGGATCGGTCAATGCCCTGTGGGTGGCGGAGAGGGCCCAGGGGCTGTGTGGCCGGGTCCTGCTCCGACTTCTTGTGTTCTTTAGATTTGTGGTTGGGATCAGATCAGCCATGATCTTATTGAATGGCGGAGCAGGCTCGAGGGGCCGATTGGCCTACTCCTGCTCCAATTTCTTATGTTCTTATGTTCTTAAGAAGGCAAACGGGATACTTTCCTTTATTAGCCGAGGTATAGAATATAAGAGCAGGGAGGTTATGCTGGAACTGTATAAAACACTGGTTAGGTCACAGCTTGAGTACTGTGTACAGTTCTGGTCACCACATTACAGGAAGGATGTGATTGCACTAGAGAGGGTGCAGAGGAGATTTACGAGGATGTTGCCAGGACTGGAGAATTTTCGCTATGAGAAATGATTGGATAGGCTGGGGTTGATTTCTTTGGAACAGAGGAGGCTGAGGGGAGATTTAATTGAGGTATAAAATTATGAGGGGCCGAGATAGAGTGGATAGGAAGGACCTATTTTATAAACATAATTTAATGGGACAAAGTCAGCATGGCTTTACGAAGGGGAAGTCATGTCTGACAAATTTGTTTGAGTTCTTTGAGGACATAACGTACAGGGTGGATAAAGGGGAACCAGTGGACGTAGTGTATTTAGACTTCCAGAAGGCATTCGACAAGGTGCCACATAAAAGATTATTACTTAAGATAAAAAATCACGGGATTGGGGGTAATATTCTGGCATGGGTGGAGGATTGGTTATCGAACAGGAAGCAGAGAGTTGGGATAAATGGTTCATTCTCGGATTGGCTACCAGTAGCCAGTGGTGTTCCGCAGGGGTCGGTGCTGGGTCCCCAACTCTTTACAATCTATATTAACGATATGGAGGAGGGGACCGAGTGTAACATATCAAAGTTTGCAGATGATACAAAGATGGGAGGGAAAGTAGAGAGTGAGGAGGACATAAAAAACCTACAAGGGGATATAGACAGGCTGGGTGAGTGGGCGGAGATTTGGCAGATGCAATACAATATTGGAAAATGTGAGGTTATGCACTTTGGCAGGAAAAATCAGAGAGCAAGTTATTATCTTAAAGGCAAGAAATTGGAAAGTACTGCAGTACAAAGGGATCTGGGGGTCGTAGTGCAAGAAAATCAAAAAGTTAGTATGCAGGTGCAGCAGGTGATCAAGAAGGCCAACGGAATGTTGGCTTTTATTGCTAGGGGGATAGAATATAAAAACAAGGAGGTATTGCTGCAGTTATACAAGGTATTGGTGAGACCGCACCTGGAATACTGCATACAGTTTTGGTCTCCATACTTAAGAAAAGACATACTTGCTCTCGAGGCAGTACAAAGAAGGTTCACTCAGTTAATCCCGGGGATGAGGGGGCGGACATATGAGGAGAGGTTGAGTAGGTTGGGACTCCACTCATTGGAGTTCAGAAGAATGAGAGGCGATCTTATTGAAACATATAAGATTGTGAAGGGGCTTGATCGGGTGGATGTGGTAAACATAATTCCATTAGTTTTAATCATAATTCCATTAGTTTTAAGATAGCTCTGGAGAATGATAGGTCTGGCCCAAAAGTTAAAATTCTAAATTGGGGAAAGGCCAATTTTGATGGTATTAGACAGGAACTTTCAGAAGTTGATTGGGAGAGTCTGTTCGCAGGCAAAGGGACGTCTGGTAAGTGGGAGGCTTTCAAAAGTGTGTTAACCAGGGTTCAGGGTAAGCACATTCCTTATAAAGTGAAGGGCAAGGCTGGTAGAAGTAGGGAACCTTGGATGACTCGGGAGATTGAGGCCCTAGTCAAAAAGAAGAAGGAGGCATATGACATGCATAGGCAGCTGGGATCAAGTGGATCCCTTGAAGAGTATAGAGATTGCCGGAGTAGAGTTAAGAGAGAAATCAGGAGGGCAAAAAGGGGACATGAGATTGCTTTGGCAGATAAGGCAAAGGAGAATCCAAAGAGCTTCTACAAATACATAAAGGGCAAAAGAGTAACTAGGGAGAGAGTAGGGCCTCTTAAGGATCAACAAGGTCATCTATGTGCGGAACCACAAGAGATGGGTGAGATCCTGAATGAATATTTCACATCGGTATTTACGGTTGAGAAAGGCATGGATGTTAGGGAACTTGGGGAAATAAATAGTGATGTCTTGAGGAGTGTACATATTACAGAGAGGGAGGTGCTGGAAGTCTTAACGCGCATCAAGGTAGATAAATCTCCGGGACCTGATGAAATGTATCCCAGGACGTTATGGGAGGTTAGGGAGGAAATTGCGGGTCCCCTAGCAGAGATATTTGAATCATCGACAGCTACAGATGAGGTGCCTGAAGATTGGAGGGTAGCAAATGTTGTGCCTTTGTTTAAGAAGGGCGGCAGGGAAAAGCCTGGGAACTACAGACCAGTGAGCCTGACATCTGTAGTGGGTAAGTTGTTAGAGGGTATTCTGAGGGACAGGATCTACAGGCATTTGGAGAGGCAGGGACTAATTAGGAACAGTCAGCATGGTTTTGTGAGAGGAAAATCATGTCTCACAAATTTGATTGAGTTTTTTGAAGGGGTAACCAAGAAGATAGATGAGGGCTGTGCAGTAGACGTGGTCTACATGGACTTTAGCAAAGCCTTTGACAAGGTACCGCATGGTAGGTTGTTACATAAGGTTAAATCTCATGGGATCCAAGGTGAGGTAGCCAATTGGATACAAAATTGGCTTGACGACAGAAGACAGAGGGTGGTTGTAGAGGGTTGTTTTTCAAACTGGATGCCTGTGTCCAGCGGTGTGCCTCAGGGATCGGTGCTGGGTCCGCTGTTATTTGTTATTTATATTAATGATTTGGATGAGAATTTAGGAGGCATGGTTAGTAAGTTTGCAGATGACACCAAGATTGGTAGCATTGTGGACAGTGAAGAAGGTTATCTAGGATTGCAACGGGATCTTGATCAATTGGGCCAGTGGGCCGATGAATAGCAGATGGAGTTTAATTTAGATAAATGTGAGGTGATGCATTTTGGTAGATCGAATCGGGCCAGGACCTACTCCGTTAATGGTAGGGCGTTGGGGAGAGTTATAGAACAAAGAGATCTAGGAGTACAGATTCATAGCTCCTTGAAAGTGGAGTCACAGGTGGATCGGGTGGTGAAGAAGGCATTCGGCATGCTTGGTTTCATTGGTCAGAACATTGAATGCAGGAGTTGGGATGTCTTGTTGAAGTTGTACAGGGCATTGGTGAGGCCACACTTGGAATACTGTGTACAGTTCTGGTCACCCTATTATAGAAAGGATATTATTAAACTAGAAAGAGTGCAGAAAAGATTTACTAGGATGCTACCGGGACTTGATGGTTTGACTTATAGGGAGAGGTTAGACAGACTGGGACTTTATTCCCTGGAGAGTAGGAGGTTAAGGGGTGATCTTATAGAAGTCTATAAAATAATGAGGGGCATAGATAAGGTCGATAGTCAAAATCTTTTCCCAAAGGTAGGGGAGTCTATAACGAGGGGACATAGATTTAAGGTGAGAGGGGAGAGATACAAAAGGGTCCAGAGGGGCAATTTTTTCACTAAAAGGGTGGTGAGTGTCTGGAACGAGCTGCCAGAGGCAGTAGTAGAGGCGGGTACAATTTTGTCTTTTAAAAAGCATTTGGACAGTTACATGGGTAAGATGGGTATAGAGGGATATGGGCCAAGTGCAGGCAATTGGGACTAGCTTAGTGGTATAAACTGGGCGACATGGACATGTTGGGCCGAAGGGCCTGTTTCCATGTTGTAACTTCTATGATTCTATGATGTTCCCAAGGATGGGTGAAACGAGAACTCGGGGGCATAATCTTAGAATAAGGGGCTGCTCTTTCAAAACTGAGATGAGGAGAAACTTCTTCACTCAGAGGGTGTTAGGTCTGTGGAATTTGCTGCCCCAGGAAGCTGTGGAAGCTACATCATTAAATAAATTTAAAACAGAAATAGACAGTTTCCTAGAAGTAAAGGGAATTAGGGGTTACGGGGAGCGGGCAGGAAATTGGACATGAATTTAGATTTGAGGTTAGGATTAGATCAGCCATGATCTTATTGAATGGCGGAGCAGGCTCGAGGGGCCGATTGGCCTACTCCTGCTCCTATTTCTTATGTTCTCATGTTCTTATGACCTATTTCCCTTCGTGGAGGGGTCAGTGACCAGGGGGCATAGATTTAAAGTAATTGGTAGAAGGATTAGAGGGGAGCTGAGGAGAAATGTTTTCACCCAGAGGGTGGTGGGGGTCTGGAACTCACTGCCTGAGAGGGTGGGAGAGGCAGAAACCCTCAACTCATTTACAAAGTACCTGGATGTGCCCCTGAAGTGCCGTAACCCACAGGGCTACGGACCAAGTGCTGGAAAGTGGGATTGAGCTGGATAGCTCTTTATCGGCCGGCACGGACACGATGGGCCGAGTGGCCTCATCCTGTGATGTGATTCTCTGATTCTCTGAAGATACAGATCAGCCATGATTTAATCGAAAGGTGGAACAGGCTCGAGGGGCTGAATGGCCTGCTCCTGTTCCTATATTCACGAATCGGGCTAATGGTACAGAACGGATTGCACTCGGTTTGATGTGTGATTGCACAGTGCGGGTCTGCGTTCCACTGCTGATGTGACCCACCTGGATATAACTGCTTCGTGGGAGCGCTGATCTGAGCCCGCTTGGTTACTCTGTAGGCAACGTCTGCTCCTTGTGTATTCCCTCTGTTCTTGCAGTATCCGGGCGTTTTAACAACTCCCTCTGGTGAACTGTGAAAGTCTAACACTTGAAGAACATCAACGGGATCAGCTGTGGATCGAGAAAGAGAAAGACACGGACGGATATTAATTAAAGTCCAGGGCCACGGGAAACGAGAGAGAAAGACTTACAGTCAGACAGCACCAATCGTCAACTCAGGACGTCCCAAAACACTTTACAACCAATAAAGTACTTTTTTGAAGTGTGGTCACTGTTATAATGTAGGTAACACAGCAGCCAATTTCGGCACAGCAAGATCCCACAAACAGCAATATGAGATAAATCACCAGATCATCTGTTTTTTAGTGATGTTGGTCAACAGATAAATATTGGCCCAGGACACCGGGGAGAACTCCCCCTGCTCTTCTTCAACATAACGGCCGTGGGATCTTTTACATCCACCTGAGAGGGGCAGACGGGGCCTCGGTTTAATGTCTCATCTGAAAAACAGCACCTCCGACAGTGCAGCACTCCAGTACTGACCCTCCGACAGTGCAGCACTCCCTCAGTACTGACCCTCCGACAGTGCGGCACTCCCTCAGTACTGACCCTCCGACAGTGCAGCATTCCCTCAGTATTGACCCTCCGACAGTGCAGCACTCCCTCAGTACTGACCCTCCGACAGTGCAGCACTCCCTCAGTACTGACCCTCTGACAGTGCGGCACTCCCTCAGTACTGACCCTCCGACAGTGCAGCGCTCCCTCAGTACTAACCCTCCGACAGTGTAGCACTCCCTCAGTACTGACCCTCTGACAGTGCGGCACTCCCTCAGTACCGACCCTCCGACAGTGCAGCACTCCCTCAGTACTGACCCTCCGACAGTGCAGCACTCCCTCAGTACTGACCCTCCGACAGTGCGGCACTCTCTCAGTACTGACCCTCCGACAGTGCAGCACTCCCTCAGTACTGACCCTCCGACAGTGCAGCACTCCCTCAGTACTGACCCTCCGACAGTGCGGCACTCCCTCAGTACTGACCCTCCGACAGTGCGGCGTTCCCTCAGTACCGACCCTCCAACAGTGCAGCACTCCCTCAGTACTGACCCTCCGACAGTGCAGCGCTCCCTCAGTACTGACCCTCCGACAGTGCAGCACTCCCTCAGTACTGACCCTCCGACAGTGCGGCACTCCCTCAGTACTGACCCTCCGACAGTGCGGCGTTCCCTCAGTACCGACCCTCCAACAGTGCAGCACTCCCTCAGTACTGACCCTCCGACAGTGCAGCACTCCCTCAGTACTGACCCTCTGACAGTGCGGCACTCCCTCAGTACTGACCCTCCGACAGTGTGGCACTCCCTCAGTACTGACCCTCTGACAGTGCGGCACTCCCTCAGTACTGACCCTCCGACAGTGCAGCGCTCCCTCAGTACTGACCCTCCGACAGTGCAGCACTCCCTCAGTACTGACCCTCTGACAGTGCAGCACTCCCTCAGTACTGACCCTCTGACAGTGCGGCACTCCCTCAGTACTGACCCTCCGACAGTGCGGCACTCCCTCAGTACTGACCCTCTGACAGTGCGGCACTCCCTCAGTACTGACCCTCCGACAGTGCGGCGCTCCCTCAGTACTGACCCTCCGACAGTGCAGCGCTCCCTCAGTACTGACCCTCCGACAGTGCAGCACTCCCTCAGTACTGACCCTCCGACAGTGCGGCACTCCCTCAGTACTGACCCTCTGACAGTGCGGCACTCCCTCAGTACTGACCCTCTGACAGTGCGGCACTCCCTCAGTACTGACCCTCCGACAGTGCGGCGCTCCCTCAGTACTGACCCTCCGACAGTGGAGCGCTCCCTCAGTACTGACCCTCCGACAGTGCAGCGCTCCCTCAGTACTGACCCTCCGACAGTGCAGCACTCCCTCAGTACTGACCCTCCGACAGTGCAGCGCTCCCTCAGTACTGACCCTCCGACAGTGCAGCACTCCCTCAGTACTGACCCTCCGACAGTGCAGCACTCCCTCAGTACTGACCCTCCGACAGTGGAGCGCTCCCTCAGTACTGACCCTCCGACAGTGCAGCGCTCCCTCAGTACTGACCCTCCGACAGTGCAGCACTCCCTCAGTACTGACCCTCCGACAGTGCAGCGCTCCCTCAGTACTGACCCTCCGACAGTGCAGCACTCCCTCAGTACTGACCCTCCGACAGTGCGGCACTCCCTCAGTACTGACCCTCCGACAGTGCAGCACTCCCTCAGTACTGACCCTCCGACAGTGCAGCACTCCCTCAGTATTTTGTGCCCAAGTCTCTGGAGTGGGATTTGAACCCATGACCTTCTGACTCAGAGGTGAGAGAGAGACCCACTGAGCCACGGCTGACACCTGTGACACATCGAGATCGGAGGTACAAGATTTCTGAAACCTTGGACTGTTTTAAAAGAACACTCAACATCAAGCAGGTATATGAAAAAGATTTTTTTATCATAGAATCATAGAATCTTACAATACAGAAAGAGGCCATTCGGCCCATCGTGCATGTGCCGGCTCTTTGAAAGATCTATCCAATTAGTCCCACTCCCCCCGCTCTTTCTCCATAGTCCTGTAAATTTTTCCCCTTCGAGTATTTCTCCAATTCCCATTTGAAAGTTATTATTGAATCTGCTTCCAGCGCCCTTTCAGGCAGTGAATTCCAGATCAGAACAACTCGCTGCGTAAAAAACATTCTCCTCATCTCCCCTCTGGTTCTTTTACCAATTACCTTAAATCTGTGACCTCTGGTTACCGACCCTCCTGCCACTGGAAACAGTTTCTCCTTATTTACTCTATCAAAACCCTTCATGATTTTGAACACCTCGATTAAATCTCCCCTTAACCTTCTCTGCTCTGAGGAGAACAACCCCAGCTTCTCCAGTCTCTCCACATCACTGAAGTCCCTCATCCCTGGTCCCATTCTGGTAAATCTCCTCCGCACCCTCTCCATTTATCGGATGGACGTGGTAAAAAACAAACTAATCTCCGTGCAGAGGCTGGAAGAGAGGATTGCAAAGGAGTCCATTCCCAATGACCCCTATCCCTCCAAACATTCACTCGATCAGTAAGTGTCCTGATGCTGAACTGTACATCGGATTCCCTTCCACAGACATTATCTGTGAAATGCCATCAGTGTTAAGAAGCTCCTCTCTCCCTCTCCACCACTCGCCAAATATATCAGGCAAATGCTTGGAATTCTACAAACCACTTTAACTTCTGTGGCCATTTGAAGTCCTTCAATTGGAATTGTTGTGTGTTTCGAGCAAACATTTCCAGCCCCACATCAAACCGAGAATCAGTGACACACTCAACAAATGGACAACACCCCATCGACCCGAACTCAAACCGAGAATCAGTGACACACTCAACAAATGGACAACACCCCATCGACCCGAACTCAAACCGAGAATCAGTGACACACTCAACAAATGGACAACACCCCATCGACCCGAACTCAAACCGAGAATCAGTGACACACTCAACAAATGGACAACACCCCATCGACCCGAACTCAAACCGAGAATCAGTGACACACTCAACAAATGGACAACACCCCATCGACCCGAACTCAAACCGAGAATCAGTGACACACTCAACAAATGGACAACACCCCATCGACCCGAACTCAAACCGAGAATCAGTGACACACTCAACAAATGGACAACACACCATCGACCCGAACTCAAACCGAGAATCAGTGACACACTCAACAAATGGACAACACCCCATCGACCCGAACTCAAACCGAGAATCAGTGACACACTCAACAAATGGACAACACCCCATCGACCCGAACTCAAACCGAGAATCAGTGACACACTCAACAAATGGACAACACCCCATCGACCCGAACTCAAACCGAGAATCAGTGACACACTCAACAAATGGACAACACCCCATCGACCCGAACTCAAACCGAGAAACAGTGACACACTCAACAAATGGACAACACCCCATCGACCCGAACTCAAACCGAGAATCAGTGACACACTCAACAAATGGACAACACCCCATCGACCCGAACTCAAACCGAGAATCAGTGACACACTCAACAAATGGACAACACCCCATCGACCCGAACTCAAACCGAGAATCAGTGACACACTCAACAAATGGACAACACCCCCCATCGACCGAACTCAAACCGAGAATCAGTGACACACTCAACAAATGGACAACACCCCATCGACCCGAACTCAAACCGAGAATCAGTGACACACTCAACAAATGGACAACATCCCATCGACCCGAACTCAAACCGAGAATCAGTGACACACTCAACAAATGGACAACACCCCATCGACCCGAACTCAAACCGAGAATCAGTGACACACTCAACAAATGGACAACACCCCATCGACCCGAACTCAAACCGAGAATCAGTGACACACTCAACAAATAGACAACACCCCAACGACCCGAACTCAAACCGAGAATCAGTGACACACTCAACAAATGGACAACACCCCATCGACCGAACTCAAACCGAGAAACAGTGACACACTCAACAAATGGACAACACCCCATCGACCCGAACTCAAACCGAGAATCAGTGAAACATTCAACAAATGGACAACACCCCATCGACCCGAACTCAAACCGAGAATCAGTGACACACTCAACAAATGGACAACACCCCATCGACCCGAACTCAAACCGAGAATCAGTGACACACTCAACAAATGGACAACACCCCATCGACCGAACTCAAACCGAGAATCAGTGACACACTCAACAAATGGACAACACCCCATCGACCCGAACTCAAACCGAGAATCAGTGACACACTCAACAAATGGACAACACCCCATCGACCAGAACTCAAACCGAGAATCAGTGACACACTCAACAAATGGACAACACCCCCCATCGACCGAACTCAAAACGAGAATCAGTGACACACTCAACAAATGGACAACACCCCATCGACCAGAACTCAAACCGAGAATCAGTGACACACTCAACAAATGGACAACACCCCATCGACCCGAACTCAAACCGAGAATCAGTGACACACTCAACAAATGGACAACACCCCATCGACCCGAACTCAAACCGAGAATCAGTGACACACTCAACAAATGGACAACACCCCATCGACCCGAACTCAAACCGAGAATCAGTGGCACACTCAACAAATGGACAACACTCCATCGACCCGAACTCAAACCGAGAATCAGTGACACACTAAACAAATGGACAACACCCCATCGACCCGAACTCAAACCGAGAATCAGTGACACACTCAACAAATGGACAACACCCCATCGACCCGAACTCAAACCGAGAATCAGTGACACACTCAACAAATGGACAACACCCCATCGACCCGAACTCAAACCGAGAATCAGTGACACACTCAACAAATGGACAACACCCCATCGACCCGAACTCAAACCGAGAATCAGTGGCACACTCAACAAATGGACAACACTCCATCGACCCGAACTCAAACCGAGAATCAGTGACACACTAAACAAATGGACAACACCCCATCGACCCGAACTCAAACCGAGAATCAGTGACACACTCAACAAATGGACAACACCCCATCGACCCGAACTCAAACCGAGAATCAGTGACACACTCAACAAATGGACAACACCCCATCGACCCGAACTCAAACCGAGAATCAGTGACACACTCAACAAATGGACAACACCCCATCGACCCGAACTCAAACCGAGAATCAGTGACACACTCAACAAATGGACAACACCCCATCGACCCGAACTCAAACCGAGAATCAGTGACACATTCAATAAATGGACAAAACCCCATCGACCCGAACTCAAACCGAGAATCAGTGACACACTCAACAAATGGACAACACCCCATCGACCCGAACTCAAACCGAGAATCAGTGACACACTCAACAAATGGACAACACCCCATCGACCCGAACTCAAACCGAGAATCAGTGACACACTCAACAAATGGACAACACCCCATCGACCCGAACTCAAACCGAGAATCAGTGACACACTCAACAAATGGACAACACCCCATCGACCCGAACTCAAACCGAGAATCAGTGGCACACTCAACAAATGGACAACACTCCATCGATCCGAACTCAAACCGAGAATCAGTGACACACTAAACAAATGGACAACACCCCATCGACCCGAACTCAAACCGAGAATCAGTGACACACTCAACAAATGGACAACACCCCATCGACCCGAACTCAAACCGAGAATCAGTGACACACTCAACAAATGGACAACACCCCATCGACCCGAACTCAAACCGAGAATCAGTGACACACTCAACAAATGGACAACACCCCATCGACCCGAACTCAAACCGAGAATCAGTGACACACTCAACAAATGGACAACACCCCATCGACCCGAACTCAAACCGAGAATCAGTGGCACACTCAACAAATGGACAACACTCCATCGACCCGAACTCAAACCGAGAATCAGTGACACACTAAACAAATGGACAACACCCCATCGACCCGAACTCAAACCGAGAATCAGTGACACACTCAACAAATGGACAACACCCCATCGACCCGAACTCAAACCGAGAATCAGTGACACACTCAACAAATGGACAACACCCCATCGACCCGAACTCAAACCGAGAATCAGTGACACACTCAACAAATGGACAACACCCCATCGACCCGAACTCAAACCGAGAATCAGTGACACACTCAACAAATGGACAACACCCCATCGACCCGAACTCAACCCGAGAATCAGTGACACAATCAACAAATAGACAACACCCCATCGACCCGAACTCAAACCGAGAATCAGTGACACACTCAACAAATGGACAACACCCCATCGACCCGAACTCAAACCGAGAATCAGTGACACTTTCAACAAATGGACAACACCCCATCGACCCGAACTCAAACCGAGAATCAGTGACACACTCAACAAATGGACAACACCCCATCGACCCGAACTCAAACCGAGAATCAGTGACACACTCAACAAATGGACAACACCCCATCGACCCGAACTCAAACCGAGAATCAGTGACACACTCAACAAATGGACAACACCCCATCGACCCGAACTCAAACCGAGAATCAGTGACACACTCAACAAATGGACAACACCCCATCGACCCGAACTCAAACCGAGAATCAGTGGCACACTCAACAAATGGACAACACTCCATCGACCCGAACTCAAACCGAGAATCAGTGACACACTAAACAAATGGACAACACCCCATCGACCCGAACTCAAACCGAGAATCAGTGACACACTCAACAAATGGACAACACCCCATCGACCCGAACTCAAACCGAGAATCAGTGACACACTCAACAAATGGACAACACCCCATCGACCCGAACTCAAACCGAGAATCAGTGACACACTCAACAAATGGACAACACCCCATCGACCCGAACTCAAACCGAGAATCAGTGACACACTCAACAAATGGACAACACCCCATCGACCCGAACTCAAACCGAGAATCAGTGACACACTCAACAAATAGACAACACCCCATCGACCCGAACTCAAACCGAGAATCAGTGACACACTCAACAAATGGACAACACCCCATCGACCCGAACTCAAACCGAGAATCAGTGACACATTCAACAAATGGACAACACCCCATCGACCCGAACTCAAACCGAGAATCAGTGACACACTCAACAAATGGACAACACCCCATCGACCCGAACTCAAACCGAGAATCAGTGACACACTCAACAAATGGACAACACCCCATCGACCCGAACTCATACCGAGAATCAGTGACACACTCAACAAATGGACAACACCCCATCGACCAGAACTCAAACCGAGAATCAGTGACACACTCAACAAATGGACAACACCCCATCGACCGAACTCAAAACGAGAATCAGTGACACACTCAACAAATGGACAACACCCCCCATCGACCGAACTCAAACCGAGAATCAGTGACACACTCAACAAATGGACAACACCCCATCGACCCGAACTCAAACCGAGAATCAGTGACACACTCAACAAATGGACAACACCCCATCGACCCGAACTCAAACCGAGAATCAGTGGCACACTCAACAAATGGACAACACTCCATCGACCCGAACTCAAACCGAGAATCAGTGACACACTAAACAAATGGACAACACCCCATCGACCCGAACTCAAACCGAGAATCAGTGACACACTCAACAAATGGACAACACCCCATCGACCCGAACTCAAACCGAGAATCAGTGACACACTCAACAAATGGACAACACCCCATCGACCCGAACTCAAACCGAGAATCAGTGACACACTCAACAAATGGACAACACCCCATCGACCCGAACTCAAACCGAGAATCAGTGACACACTCAACAAATGGACAACACCCCATCGACCCGAACTCAAACCGAGAATCAGTGACACACTCAACAAATGGACAACACCCCATCGACCCGAACTCAAACCGAGAATCAGTGACACACTCAACAAATGGACAACACCCCATCGACCGAACTCAAACCGAGAATCAGTGACACACTCAACAAATGGACAACACCCCATCGACCCGAACTCAAACCGAGAATCAGTGACACACTCAACAAATGGACAACACCCCATCGACCAGAACTCAAACCGAGAATCAGTGACACACTCAACAAATGGACAACACCCCCCATCGACCGAACTCAAAACGAGAATCAGTGACACACTCAACAAATGGACAACACCCCATCGACCAGAACTCAAACCGAGAATCAGTGACACACTCAACAAATGGACAACACCCCATCGACCCGAACTCAAACCGAGAATCAGTGACACACTCAACAAATGGACAACACCCCATCGACCCGAACTCAAACCGAGAATCAGTGACACACTCAACAAATGGACAACACCCCATCGACCCGAACTCAAACCGAGAATCAGTGACACACTCAACAAATGGACAACACCCCATCGACCCGAACTCAAACCGAGAATCAGTGGCACACTCAACAAATGGACAACACTCCATCGACCCGAACTCAAACCGAGAATCAGTGACACACTAAACAAATGGACAACACCCCATCGACCCGAACTCAAACCGAGAATCAGTGACACACTCAACAAATGGACAACACCCCATCGACCCGAACTCAAACCGAGAATCAGTGACACACTCAACAAATGGACAACACCCCATCGACCCGAACTCAAACCGAGAAT
The DNA here is from genome assembly GCF_035084215.1 of Heptranchias perlo. Classification (NCBI taxonomy): domain Eukaryota; kingdom Metazoa; phylum Chordata; class Chondrichthyes; order Hexanchiformes; family Hexanchidae; genus Heptranchias; species Heptranchias perlo. The sequence continues at coordinate 26,187 of NW_027138314.1, forward strand.
CAGTGACACACTCAACAAATGGACAACACCCCATCGACCCGAACTCAAACCGAGAATCAGTGGCACACTCAACAAATGGACAACACTCCATCGACCCGAACTCAAACCGAGAATCAGTGACACACTAAACAAATGGACAACACCCCATCGACCCGAACTCAAACCGAGAATCAGTGACACACTCAACAAATGGACAACACCCCATCGACCCGAACTCAAACCGAGAATCAGTGACACACTCAACAAATGGACAACACCCCATCGACCCGAACTCAAACCGAGAATCAGTGACACACTCAACAAATGGACAACACCCCATCGACCCGAACTCAAACCGAGAATCAGTGACACACTCAACAAATGGACAACACCCCATCGACCCGAACTCAAACCGAGAATCAGTGACACATTCAACAAATGGACAAAACCCCATCGACCCGAACTCAAACCGAGAATCAGTGACACACTCAACAAATGGACAACACCCCATCGACCCGAACTCAAACCGAGAATCAGTGACACACTCAACAAATGGACAACACCCCATCGACCCGAACTCAAACCGAGAATCAGTGACACACTCAACAAATGGACAACACCCCATCGACCTGAACTCAAACCGAGAATCAGTGACACACTCAACAAATGGACAACACCCCATCGACCCGAACTCAAACCGAGAATCAGTGACACACTCAACAAATGGACAACACCCCATCGACCCGAACTCAAACCGAGAATCAGTGACACACTCAACAAATGGACAATACCCCATCGACCCGAACTCAAACCGAGAATCAGTGACACACTCAACAAATGGACAACACCCCATCGACCCGAACTCAAACCGAGAATCAGTGACACACTCAACAAATGGACAACACCCCATCGACCCGAACTGAAACCGAGAATCAGTGACACACTCAACAAATGGACAACACCCCATCGACCCGAAATCAAACCGAGAATCAGTGACACACTCAACAAATGGACAACACCCCATCGACCCGAACTCAAACCGAGAATCAGTGACACACTCAACAAATGGACAACACCCCATCGACCCGAACTCAAACCGAGAATCAGAGACACACTCAACAAATGGACAACACCCCATCGACCCGAACTCAAACCGAGAATCAGTGGCACACTCAACAAATGGACAACACTCCATCGACCCGAACTCAAACCGAGAATCAGTGACACACTAAACAAATGGACAACACCCCATCGACCCGAACTCAAACCGAGAATCAGTGACACACTCAACAAATGGACAACACCCCATCGACCCGAACTCAAACCGAGAATCAGTGACACACTCAACAAATGGACAACACCCCATCGACCCGAACTCAAACCGAGAATCAGTGACACACTCAACAAATGGACAACACCCCATCGACCCGAACTCAAACCGAGAATCAGTGACACACTCAACAAATGGACAACACCCCATCGACCCGAACTCAAACCGAGAATCAGTGGCACACTCAACAAATGGACAACACTCCATCGACCCGAACTCAAACCGAGAATCAGTGACACACTAAACAAATGGACAACACCCCATCGACCCGAACTCAAACCGAGAATCAGTGACACACTCAACAAATGGACAACACCCCATCGACCCGAACTCAAACCGAGAATCAGTGACACACTCAACAAATGGACAACACCCCATCGACCCGAACTCAAACCGAGAATCAGTGACACACTCAACAAATGGACAACACCCCATCGACCCGAACTCAACCCGAGAATCAGTGACACACTCAACAAATAGACAACACCCCATCGACCCGAACTCAAACCGAGAATCAGTGACACACTCAACAAATGGACAACACCCCATCGACCCGAACTCAAACCGAGAATCAGTGACACTTTCAACAAATGGACAACACCCCATCGACCCGAACTCAAACCGAGAATCAGTGACACACTCAACAAATGGACAACACCCCATCGACCCGAACTCAAACCGAGAATCAGTGACACACTCAACAAATGGACAACACCCCATCGACCCGAACTCAAACCGAGAATCAGTGACACACTCAACAAATGGACAACACCCCATCGACCCGAACTCAAACCGAGAATCAGTGACACACTCAACAAATGGACAACACCCCATCGACCCGAACTCAAACCGAGAATCAGTGGCACACTCAACAAATGGACAACACTCCATCGACCCGAACTCAAACCGAGAATCAGTGACACACTGAACAAATGGACAACACCCCATCGACCCGAACTCAAACCGAGAATCAGTGACACACTCAACAAATGGACAACACCCCATCGACCCGAACTCAAACCGAGAATCAGTGACACACTCAACAAATGGACAACACCCCATCGACCCGAACTCAAACCGAGAATCAGTGACACACTCAACAAATGGACAACACCCCATCGACCCGAACTCAAACCGAGAATCAGTGACACACTCAACAAATGGACAACACCCCATCGACCCGAACTCAAACCGAGAATCAGTGACACACTCAACAAATAGACAACACCCCATCGACCCGAACTCAAACCGAGAATCAGTGACACACTCAACAAATGGACAACACCCCATCGACCCGAACTCAAACCGAGAATCAGTGACACATTCAACAAATGGACAACACCCCATCGACCCGAACTCAAACCGAGAATCAGTGACACACTCAACAAATGGACAACACCCCATCGACCCGAACTCAAACCGAGAATCAGTGACACACTCAACAAATGGACAACACCCCATCGACCCGAACTCATACCGAGAATCAGTGACACACTCAACAAATGGACAACACCCCATCGACCAGAACTCAAACCGAGAATCAGTGACACACTCAACAAATGGACAACACCCCATCGACCGAACTCAAAACGAGAATCAGTGACACACTCAACAAATGGACAACACCCCCCATCGACCGAACTCAAACCGAGAATCAGTGACACACTCAACAAATGGACAACACCCCATCGACCCGAACTCAAACCGAGAAACAGTGACACACTCAACAAATGGACAACACCCCCCATCGACCCGAACTCAAACCGAGAATCAGTGACACACTCAACAAATGGACAACACCCCATCGACCCGAACTCAAACCGAGAATCAGTGACACACTCAACAAATGGACAACACCCCATCGACCCGAACTCAAACCGAGAATCAGTGACACACTCAACAAATGGACAACACCCCATCGACCCGAACTCAAACCGAGAATCAGTGACACACTCAACAAATGGACAACACCCCATCGACCCGAACTCAAACCGAGAATCAGTGACACACTCAACAAATGGACAACACCCCATCGACCCGAACTCAAACCGAGAATCAGTGACACACTCAACAAATAGACAACACCCCATCGACCCGAACTCAAACCGAGAATCAGTGACACACTCAACAAATGGACAACACCCCATCGACCCGAACTCAAACCGAGAATCAGTGACACATTCAACAAATGGACAACACCCCATCGACCCGAACTCAAACCGAGAATCAGTGACACACTCAACAAATGGACAACACCCCATCGACCCGAACTCAAACCGAGAATCAGTGACACACTCAACAAATGGACAACACCCCATCGACCAGAACTCAAACCGAGAATCAGTGACACACTCAACAAATGGACAACACCCCATCGACCGAACTCAAAACGAGAATCAGTGACACACTCAACAAATGGACAACACCCCCCATCGACCGAACTCAAACCGAGAATCAGTGACACACTCAACAAATGGACAACACCCCATCGACCCGAACTCAAACCGAGAAACAGTGACACACTCAACAAATGGACAACACCCCCCATCGACCCGAACTCAAACCGAGAATCAGTGACACACTCAACAAATGGACAACACCCCATCGACCCGAACTCAAACCGAGAATCAGTGACACACTCAACAAATGGACAACACCCCATCGACCCGAACTCAAACCGAGAATCAGTGACACACTCAACAAATGGACAACACCCCATCGACCCGAACTCAAACCGAGAATCAGTGACATATTCAACAAATGGACAACACCCCATCGACCCGAACTCAAACCGAGAATCAGTGACACACTCAACAAATGGACAACACCCCATCGACCCGAACTCAAACCGAGAATCAGTGACACACTCAACAAATGGACAACACCCCATCGACCCGAACTCAAACCGAGAATCAGTGACACACTCAACAAATGGACAACACCCATCGACCCGAACTCAAACCGAGAATCAGTGACACATTCAACAAATGGACAACACCCCCCATCGACCGAACTCAAACCGAGAATCAGTGACACACTCAACAAATGGACAACACCCCATCGACCCGAACTCAAACCGAGAATCAGTGACACACTCAACAAATGGACAACACCCCATCGACCCGAACTCAAACCGAGAATCAGTGACACACTCAACAAATGGACAACACCCCATCGACCCGAACTCAAACCGAGAATCAGTGACACACTCAACAAATGGACAACACCCCATCGACCCGAACTCAAACCGAGAATCAGTGACACACTCAACAAATGGACAACACCCCATCGACCCGAACTCAAACCGAGAATCAGTGACACACTCAACAAATGGACAACACCCCATCGACCCGAACTCAAACCGAGAATCAGTGACACACTCAACAAATGGACAACACCCCATCGACCCGAACTCAAACCGAGAATCAGTGACACACTCAACAAATCGACAACACCCCATCGACCCGAACTCAAACCGAGAATCAGTGACACACTCAACAAATCGACAACACCCCATCGACCCGAACTCAAACCGAGAATCAGTGACACACTCAACAAATGGACAACACCCCATCGACCCGAACTCAAACCGAGAATCAGTGACACACTCAACAAATGGACAACACCCCATCGACCCGAACTCAAACCGAGAATCAGTGACACACTCAACAAATGGACAACACCCCATCGACCAGAACTCAAACCGAGAATCAGTGACACACTCAACAAATGGACAACACCCCATCGACCCGAACTCAAACCGTGAATCAGTGACACACTCAACAAATGGACAACACCCCATCGACCCGAACTCAAACCGAGAATCAGTGACACACTCAACAAATGGACAACACCCCATTGACCCGAACTCAAACCGAGAATCAGTGACACACTCAACAAATGGACAACACCCCATCGACCCGAACTCAAACCGAGAATCAGTGACACACTCAACAAATGGACAACACCCCATCGACCTGAACTCAAACCGAGAATCAGTGACACACTCAACAAATGGACAACACCCCATCGACCCGAACTCAAACCGAGAATCAGTGACACACTCAACAAATGGACAACACCCCATCGACCCGAACTCAAACCGAGAATCAGTGACACACTCAACAAATGGACAACACCCCATCGACCCGAACTCAAACCGAGAATCAGTGACACACTCAACAAATGGACAACACCCCATCGACCCGAACTCAAACCGAGAATCAGTGACACACTCAACAAATGGACAACACCCCATCGACCCGAACTCAAACCGAGAATCAGTGACACACTCAACAAATGGACAACACCCCATCGACCCGAACTCAAACCGAGAATCAGTGACACACTCAACAAATGGACAACACCCCATCGACCCGAACTCAAACCGAGAATCAGTGACACACTCAACAAATGGACAACACCCCATCGACCCGAACTCAAACCGAGAATCAGTGACACACTCAACAAATGGACAACACCCCATCGACCCGAACTCAAACCGAGAATCAGTGACACACTCAACAAATGGACAACACCCCATCGACCCGAACTCAAACCGAGAATCAGTGACACACTCAACAAATGGACAACACCCCATCGACCAGAACTCAAACCGAGAATCAGTGACACACTCAACAAATGGACAACACCCCATCGACCCGAACTCAAACCGAGAATCAGTGACACACTCAACAAATGGACAACACCCCCCATCGACCCGAACTCAAACCGAGAATCAGTGACACACTCAACAAATGGACAACACCCCATCGACCCGAACTCAAACCGAGAATCAGTGACACACTCAACAAATGGACAACACCCCATCGACCTGAACTCAAACCGAGAATCAGTGACACACTCAACAAATGGACAACACCCCATCGACCCGAACTCAAACCGAGAATCAGTGACACACTCAACAAATGGACAACACCCCATCGACCCGAACTCAAACCGAGAATCAGTGACACACTCAACAAATGGACAACACCCCATCGACCCGAACTCAAACCGAGAATCAGTGACACACTCAACAAATGGACAACACCCCATCGACCCGAACTCAAACCGAGAATCAGTGACACACTCAACAAATAGACAACACCCCATCGACCCGAACTCAAACCGAGAATCAGTGACACACTCAACAAATGGACAACACCCCATCGACCCGAACTCAAACCGAGAATCAGTGACACACTCAACAAATGGACAACACCCCATCGACCCGAACTCAAACCGAGAATCAGTGACACACTCAACAAATGGACAACACCCCATCGACCCGAACTCAAACCGAGAATCAGTGACACACTCAACAAATGGACAACACCCCATCGACCCGAACTCAAACCGAGAATCAGTGACACACTCAACAAATGGACAACACCCCATCGACCCGAACTCAAACCGAGAATCAGTGACACACTCAACAAATGGACAACACCCCATCGACCCGAACTCAAACCGAGAATCAGTGACACACTCAACAAATGGACAACACCCCCCATCGACCGAACTCAAACCGAGAATCAGTGACACACTCAACAAATGGACAACACCCCATCGACCCGAACTCAAACCGAGAATCAGTGACACACTCAACAAATGGACAACACCCCATCGACCCGAACTCAAACCGAGAATCAGTGACACACTCAACAAATGGACAACACCCCATCGACCCGAACTCAAACCGAGAATCAGTGACACACTCAACAAATAGACAACACCCCATCGACCCGAACTCAAACCGAGAATCAGTGACACACTCAACAAATGGACAACACCCCATCGACCGAACTCAAACCGAGAAACAGTGACACACTCAACAAATGGACAACACCCCATCGACCCGAACTCAAACCGAGAATCAGTGAAACATTCAACAAATGGACAACACCCCATCGACCCGAACTCAAACCGAGAATCAGTGACACACTCAACAAATGGACAACACCCCATCGACCCGAACTCAAACCGAGAATCAGTGACACACTCAACAAATGGACAACACCCCATCGACCGAACTCAAACCGAGAATCAGTGACACACTCAACAAATGGACAACACCCCATCGACCCGAACTCAAACCGAGAATCAGTGACACACTCAACAAATGGACAACACCCCATCGACCAGAACTCAAACCGAGAATCAGTGACACACTCAACAAATGGACAACACCCCCCATCGACCGAACTCAAACCGAGAATCAGTGACACACTCAACAAATGGACAACACCCCATCGACCCGAACTCAAACCGAGAATCAGTGACACACTCAACAAATGGACAACACCCCATCGACCCGAACTCAAACCGAGAATCAGTGACACACTCAACAAATGGACAACACCCCATCGACCCGAACTCAAACCGAGAATCAGTGGCACACTCAACAAATGGACAACACTCCATCGACCCGAACTCAAACCGAGAATCAGTGACACACTAAACAAATGGACAACACCCCATCGACCCGAACTCAAACCGAGAATCAGTGACACACTCAACAAATGGACAACACCCCATCGACCCGAACTCAAACCGAGAATCAGTGGCACACTCAACAAATGGACAACACTCCATCGACCCGAACTCAAACCGAGAATCAGTGACACACTAAACAAATGGACAACACCCCATCGACCCGAACTCAAACCGAGAATCAGTGACACACTCAACAAATGGACAACACCCCATCGACCCGAACTCAAACCGAGAATCAGTGACACACTCAACAAATGGACAACACCCCATCGACCCGAACTCAAACCGAGAATCAGTGACACACTCAACAAATGGACAACACCCCATCGACCCGAACTCAAACCGAGAATCAGTGACACACTCAACAAATGGACAACACCCCATCGACCCGAACTCAAACCGAGAATCAGTGACACATTCAACAAATGGACAACACCCCATCGACCCGAACTCAAACCGAGAATCAGTGACACACTCAACAAATGGACAACACCCCATCGACCCGAACTCAAACCGAGAATCAGTGACACACTCAACAAATGGACAACACCCCATCGACCCGAACTCAAACCGAGAATCAGTGACACACTCAACAAATGGACAACACCCCATCGACCCGAACTCAAACCGAGAATCAGTGACACACTCAACAAATGGACAACACCCCATCGACCCGAACTCAAACCGAGAATCAGTGACACACTCAACAAATGGACAACACCCCATCGACCCGGACTCAAACCGAGAATCAGAGACACACTCAACAAATGGACAACACCCCATCGACCCGAACTCAAACCGAGAATCAGTGACACACTCAACAAATGGACAACACCCCATCGACCCGAACTCAAACCGAGAATCAGTGACACACTCAACAAATGGACAACACCCCATCGACCCGAACTCAAACCGAGAATCAGTGACACACTCAACAAATGGACAACACCCCATCGACCCGAACTCAAACCGAGAATCAGTGGCACACTCAACAAATGGACAACACATCATCGACCCGAACTCAAACCGAGAATCAGTGACACACTAAACAAATGGACAACACCCCATCGACCCGAACTCAAACCGAGAATCAGTGACACACTCAACAAATGGACAACACCCCATCGACCCGAACTCAAACCGAGAATCAGTGACACACTCAACAAATGGACAACACCCCATCGACCCGAACTCAAACCGAGAATCAGTGACACACTCAACAAATGGACAACACCCCATCGACCCGAACTCAAACCGAGAATCAGTGACACACTCAACAAATGGACAACACCCCATCGACCCGAACTCAAATTAACAGAGCCCAAGAAAGGTCAGCAATTGGCTTAATTCAACGGAATGCTGATTGTTTCCAGATCCCGTCACACCCCGGGTCTCTGACAGCTGCCTCCAGCCCCCGCTCAATCTCCCCACCCATCCCCTCCCCCTCCCCTCCTCCTCCCTCCCCTACACTTCACCTCCCCCAAAATCTCCTCGTCTCCTCCCCTTCCCACCGCCCCTCCCCCTCCCCTCCTCCTCCCTCCCCTTCACCTCACCTCCCCCAAAATCTCCTCATCCCCTCCCCTCCCCACTTCTACTCTCCCTCCTTCAAAATCTCCTCGCCTCCTCCCCGTCTCCTCCCCTCCCCTTCCCACCTCTCCTTCCTCTCCAGATCCCCTCGCCTTCCCTTCCCCAAAATCTCCTCACCCCTTCCCCGTCCCTTTTCCTCCCCTTCCCCTCACTCCTCTATTCCTAAATCTCCTCTCCCCCATCTCGCTGCCTCCCCTACCCCTACTCCTACCCCTACCCTACCCTTCCCTGAATCTCCTCTCCCCTCCCCCACCCTCTTTCCTACCCTCCCCCTCCCTTCCCTACCCTTCCCCTGCCTAACCCACACCTCAAACCCTTCCCCCTCTCCTAAATCTCCTTCCTACCCCTCTCTCCTCCCTTAAATCTCCTCTCCCCCTATCCCTCCTCTCCCGCTCAATCTCTTCTCCCACCCTCTGTTCCCCCAACTTTGGCCTCTCACACTCCCCTCCCTTTGGACCAAAATCAGGAGCAGTATCCTTCCACCATCTTGCTCCCACATGCTGGAATTCTTTTCCCAAAACTTTTCTGATTTGCCTCGTCTCTCCTCAAAACCCGTTCTGATTCGATGACATTCTCCGCTGCCTTAAGTCTGAACCCCACTTGATGAAAGAAAGAACCGACTTCCATTACTGTCACCACCTCACGATCTTCCAAAGTGCTTTCCAGCCAATGAAGTACATTTTGAAGTACAGTCACTGTTGTAATGTAATGAAATGGGGCAGCCAATTTGCACACAGCAAGATCCCACAAATCGGAATGAGATAAATGACCTTTCAGTGATGTTGGTTGAAGGATAAATATGGACCCCAGGACACCGGGAGAATTCCCCTGCTCTTTGAAAAGTGCCATGGGATCTTTGACATCCACCCAAGAGGGCAGACGGGGCCTCGGTTGCCGCTCCATCCAAAAGATGGCACCGCCGACAGTGCAGCACTCCCTCGGTACCGACCCTCCAACAGTGCAGCGCTCCCTCAGTACTGACCCTCTGACAGTGCAGCACTCCCTCAGTACTGACCCTCCGACAGTGCAGCACTCCCTCAGTACTGACCCTCCGACAGTGCAGCACTCCCTCAGTACTGACCCTCCGACAGTGCAGCGCTCCCTCAGTACTGACCCTCCGACAGTGCGGCGCTCCCTCAGTACTGACCCTCCGACAGTGCAGCACTCCCTCAGTACTGACCCTCCGACAGTGCAGCACTCCCTCAGTACTGACCCTCCGACAGTGCAGCACTCCCTCAGTACTGACCCTCCGACAGTGCGGCACTCCCTCAGTACTGACCCTCCGACAGTGCAGCACTCCCTCAGTACTGACCCTCCGACAGTGCAGCACTCCCTCAGTACTGACCCTCCGACAGTGCGGCACTCCCTCAGTACTGACCCTCCGACAGTGCAGCACTCCCTCAGTACTGACCCTCCGACAGTGCAGCGCTCCCTCAGTACTGACCCTCCGACAGTGCAGCACTCCCTCAGTACTGACCCTCCGACAGTACAACACTCTCTCAGTACTGACCCTCTGACAGTACAACACTCCCTCAGTACTGACCCTCCGACAGTACAACACTCCCTCAGTACTGACCCTCCGACAGTGCAGCACTCCCTCAGTACTGACCCTCCGACAGTGCAGCACTCCCTCAGTACTGACCCTCCGACAGTGCAGCACTCCCTCAGTACTGACCCTCCGACAGTGCAGCACTCCCTCAGTACTGACCCTCCGACAGTGCGGCACTCCCTCAGTACTGACCCTCCGACAGTGCAGCACTCCCTCAGTACTGACCCTCCGACAGTGCAGCGCTCCCTCAGTACTGACCCTCCGACAGTGCAGCACTCCCTCAGTACTGACCCTCCGACAGTACAACACTCCCTCAGTACTGACCCTCTGACAGTACAACACTCCCTCAGTACTGACCCTCCGACAGTACAACACTCCCTCAGTACTGACCCTCCGACAGTGCAGCACTCCCTCAGTACCGACCCTCCGACAGTACAACACTCCCTCAGTACTGACCCTCCGACAGTACAACACTCCCTCAGTACTGACCCTCCGACAGTGCAGCACTCCCTCAGTACCGACCCTCTGACAGTACAGCACTGGGAGTGTCAGCCTGGATTACATGCTCAAGTCTGTGGAGTGGGACCTGAACCATAGGAGGAGGCCATTCAGCCCCTCGAGCCTGTCCCGCCATTGAATTAGATCATGGCTGATCTGTCTCTTAACCCTTAATACCGTTACCTTACAAAAATCTATCAATCTCAATTTTGAAATTTTCAATTGTCCTAAACATCCACAGCTTTTTGGGGGAAACAGTTCCAGATTTCCACTATCCTTTGTGTGATATCATAATATCATAGTAGGTACAGCACAGGAGGAGGCCATTCTGCCCATCGTGCCTGTGCCGGCTCTTTGAAAGTTCTGTCCAATTAATCTCACTACCCCTGCTCTTTCCCCATAGTCCTACAAATTGTTTCCCATCTGATATTTATCCAATTCCCTTTTGAAAGTTATTATTGAATCTGCTTCCACCGCCCTTTCAGGCAGCGCATTCCAGATTGATTTTGAACACCTCTATTAAATCTCCCCTTCACCTTCTCTGCTCTAAGAAGAACAACATCCAGGCTTGGGCTCATAAGTGGCAAGTAACATTCGCTCCAGACAAGTGCCAGGCAATGACCATCTCCAACAAGTGAGAGTGTAACCACCTCCCCTTGACATTCAACGGCATTACCATCGCCGAATCCCCCACCACCAACATCCTGGGGGTCACCATTAACCAGAAACTTAACTGGACCAGCCATATAAATACTGTGGCTACGAGAGCAGGTCAGAGGCTGGGTATTCTGTGGCGAGTGACTCACCTCCTGACTCCCCAACGCCTTTCCACCATCTACAAGGCACAAGTCAGGAGTGTGATGGAATACTCTCCACTTGCCTGGATGAGTGCAGCTCCAACAACACTCAAGAAGCTCGACACCATCCAGGACAAAGCAGCCCGCTTGATTGGCACCCCATCCACCACCTTAAACATTCACTCCCTTCACCACCGGCGCAGTGTGGCTGCAGTGTGTCCCATCCACAGGATGCACTGCAGCAACTCGCCAAGGCTTCTTCACAACCTTATCTACCTGTACTGCCACCTTCAGGGACCTGTGCACATGCACTCCAAGGTCTCTCACTTCCTCTACCCCTCTCAATATATTCCCGTTTACTGCGTATTCCCTTTTACTGTTTGCCCTCCCTATGTGCATTACCTCACACTTCTCCGAGTTGAACTCCATTTGCCACTTTTCCGCCCACTCCACCAACCCATTGATATCTTCTTGGAGTCTACAGCTATCCTCTTCACCATCAACTACACGGACAATTTTTGTGTCATCTGCAAATTTGCCAATCATGCCCCCTACATTCAAGTCCAAATCATTAATATACACCACAAACAGCAAGGGACCCAACACTGAGCCCTGTGGCACACCACTGGAAACGGATTTCCATTCACAAAGACATCCATTCATTCACGTTCCTTCATTGTCGTTGGGTCAAAATCCTGGAACTCCCTCCCAAACAGCACTGTGGGAGAACCTTCACCACACGGACTGCAGCGGTTCAAGAAGGCGGCTCACCACCACCTTCTCAAGGGCAATTAGGGATGGGCAATAAATGCCGGCCTCGCCAGCAATGCCCACATCCCATGAACGAATTAAAAAAATCCCAGCTTCTCCAGGTTCTCCACATAACCATGTAGTACCATTATTCAAGAAGGGGAGTAGGGAAAAACCGGGGAACTACAGGCCAGTGAGCCTAACATCAGTGGCAGGAAAATTATTGGAAAAAATTCTGAAGGACAAAATTAGTCTCCACTTGGAGAAGCAAGGATTAATCAGGGATAGTCAACATGGCTTTGTCAAGGGAAGATCATGTCTGACTAATTTGATTGAATTTTTTGAGGGGGTGACTAGGCGTGTGGATGAGGGTAACGCAGTGGATGTGGTATACATGGATTTCAGTAAGGCCTTCGATAAAGTCCCCCACAGGAGACTGGTCAAGAAGGTACGAGCCCATGGAATCCAGGGTGCCTTGGCACTTTGGATACAAAACTGGCTTAGTGGCAGAAGGCAGAGGGTGATGGTCGAAGGTTGTTTTTGTGACTGGAAGCCTGTGGCCAGTGGGGTACCACAGGGATCGGTGCTGGGTCCCTTGCTGTTTGTGGTCTACATTAATGACTTGGATATGAATGTAAAGGGTATGATCAGTAAGTTCGCTGATGATACAAAAATTGGTAGGGTGGTAAATAGCGAGGAGGATAGCCTCAGTCTGCAGGACGATATAGATGGGTTGGTCAGATGGGCGGAACAGTGGCAAATGGAATTTAACCCGGAAAAGTGCGAGGTGATGCACTTTGGAGGGACTAACAAGGCAAGGGAATACACAATGAATGGGAGGACCCTAGGCAAGACAGAGGGTCAGAGGGATCTTGGTGTGCAAGTTCACAGATCCCTGAAGGCGGCGGAACAGGTAGATAAGGTGGTAAAGAAGGCATATGGGATACTTGCCTTTATTAGCCGAGGCATAGAATATAAGAGCAAGGAGGTTATGATGGAGCTGTATAAAACACTGGTTAGGCCACAGCTGGAGTACTGTGTGCAGTTCTGGTCGCCACACTACAGGAAGGATGTGATCGCTTTGGAGAGGGTGCAGAGTAGATTCACCAGGATGTTACCAGGGCTGGAGCGCTTCAGCTATGAAGAGAGACTGGGAAGATTGGGTTTGTTTTCCTTGGAGCAGAGGAGGCTGAGGGGGGACATGATTGAGGTGTACAAAATTATGAGGGGCACAGATAGGATGGATACTAAGGAGCTTTTTCCCTTCGTTGAGGGTTCTATAACAAGGGGACATAGATTCAAGGTAAAAGGCGGGAGGTTTAGAGGGGATTTGAGAAAGAACTTTTTCACCCAGCGGGTGGTTGGAGTCTGGAACTCACTGCCTGAAAGGGTTGTGGAGGCAGGAACCCTCACAACATTCAAGAAGCATTTAGATGAGCACTTGAAATGCCATAGCATACAAGGCTACGGACCAAATGCTGGAATATGGGATTAGAGTAGACAGGGCTGATGGCCGGCGCGGACACGATGGGCCGAAGGGCCTCTATCCGTGCTGTATAACTCTATGACTCTATGACTCTATAACTGAAGTCCCTCATCCCTGGTCCCATTCTAGTAAATCTCCTCTGCACCCTCTCCAAGGCCGTCACATCCTTCCTAAAGTGCGGTGCCCAGAATTGGACACAATTCTCCAGCTGAGGCCTGACCAGTGTTTTATAAAGGTTTAGCATAACTTCCTTGCTTCTGTACTCTCTGCCTCTATTAATAAAGCCCAGGATCCCGTATGCTTTTTTAACAGCCTTCTCACCTTGTCCTGCCACCTTCAAAGATTTGTGTACATCCACCCCCAGGTCTCTCTGTTCCTGCACCCCCTTTAAAATTGGACCATTTACTTTATATTGCCTCTCCTCATTCTTCCTACCAAAATGTATCACTTCACACTTCTCTGTGTTAAATTGGATCCGCCCATTTCACCAGTCTGTCTCTGTCCTCCTGAAGTCTGTTACTATCCTCCTCACTGTTCACTACATTCCTGAGTTTCGTGTCATCTGCAAACTTTGAAATTATCCCCTCTATACCCAAGGCCAGGTCATTAATATATATCAAAAAGAGCAGTGGTCCTAATACTGACCCCTGGGGGACACCACTGTAAACTTCCCTCCAGTCTGAAAAACAATCGTTCATCACTGCTCTCTGCTTTCTGTCCCTGAGCAAATTTTGTATCCACACTGTCCCTTTAATCCCATGGGCTTCAATTTTGCTAACAAGTCTATTGTGTGGGACTTGATCAAACGCCTTTTGAAAGTCTATGCCTTGTGTGAAGAAATGCTTCCTGATTTCACTCTTTAACAGTCAAGCTCTAATTTTAAGATTATTCCCCCCTTGTTCTGGATTCCCCCACTGGAGGAAAAAGGAGGGAGGGAGAAAACAGGGAACTACAGACCGATTAGCCTAACATCAGTAGTAGGGAAAATGCTAGAGTCTATTATAAAGGATGTGATAACAGGAAAATATCAACGGAATTAGACAAAGTCAGCATGGATTTATGAAAGGGAAATTGTGTTTGACAAATCGACTGGGATAGTGAGTTGTGAGGAGGATGCAAAGAGGCTTCAAGGTGATTTAGACAAGTTGAGTGAGTGGGTAAATACATGGCAGATGCAGTATAATGTGGATAAATGTGAAGTTATTCACTTCGGAAGGAAAAACAGAAAGGCAGAGTATTATTTATAGAATCATAGAAGTTTACAACATGGAAACAGGCCCTTCGGCCCAACATGTCCATGTCGCCCAGTTTATACCACTAAGCTAGTCCCAATTGCCTATACTTGGCCCATATCCCTCTATACCCATCTTCCCCATGTAACTGTCCAAATGCTTTTTAAAAGACAAAATTGTACCCGCCTCTACTACTGCCTCTGGCAGCTCGTTCCAGACACTCACCACCCTTTGAGTGAAAAAATTGCCCCTCTGGACCCTTTTGTATCTCTCCCCTCTCACCTTAAATCTATGTCCCCTCGTTATAGACTCCCCTACCTTTGGGAAAAGATTTTGACTATCTACCTTATCTATGCCCCTCATTATTTTATAGACTTCTATAAGATCACCCCTTAACCTCCTACTCTCCAGGGAAAAAAGTCCCAGTCTATCCAACCTCTCCCTATAAGTCAAACCATCAAGTCCCGGTAGCATCCTAGTAAATCTTTTCTGCACTCTTTCTAGTTTAATAATATCCTTTCTATAATAGGGTGACCAGAACTGTACACAGTATTCCAAGTGTGGCCTTACTAATGGTGATAGATGGGGGAATGTTGATGTACAAAGGGACCTGGGTGTCCTTGTACACCAGTCGCTGAAAGCAAACATGCAGGTGCAGCAAGCAGTTAGGAAGGCAAATGGTATGTTGGCCTTCATTGCAAGAGGATTTGAGTACAGGAGCAAGGATGTCTTACTGCAGTTATACAGGGTCTTGGTGAGACCACATCTGGAGTGTTGTGTGCAGTTTTGGTCTCCTTACCTAAGAAAGGATATACTTGCCATGGAGGGAATGCAGCGAAGGTTCACCAGACTGATCCCTGGGATGGCAGGACTGTCGCATGAGGAGAGATTGGGTCGACTCGGCCTGTATTCACTCGAGTTTAGAAGAATGAGAGGGGATCTCATTGAAACATATAAAATTCTGACAGGGCTAGACAGACTGGATGCAGGGAGGATGTTTCCCCTGGCTGGGGGTCTAGAACGAGGGGTCACAGTCTCAGGATACGGGGTAGGACATTTCGGACTGAGATGAGGAGAAATTTCTTCACTCAGAGGGTGGTGAACCTGTGGAATTCTCCACCACAGAAGGCTGTGGAGGGCAAGTCACTGAATATATTTAAGAAGGAGCTGGATAGATTTCTAGACACAAAAGGCATCAAGGGGTATGGGGAGAGAGCGGGAATATGGTATTGAGATAGAGGATCAGCCATGATCATATTGAATGGCGGAGCAGGCTCGAAGGGCCGAATGGCCGACTCCTGCTCCTATTTTCTATGTTTCTATGTTTCTCCCTATCGACCCTATCAAAACATTTTATCATTTTAAATACCTCAATTAGATCACCCCTTAATCTTCTGCATTCAAGGGAATACAAGCCCGGTTTATGTAACCCGTCCTCATAATTTAACCCTTTAATCCCCAGTATCATTCTGGTGAATCTGTGCTGCACCCCCTCCAGGGCCAATATATCCTTCCTGAGGTGCGGTGCCCAGAACTGAACCCAGTCTCCAGATGTGGTCTGACCAGAGCTCTGCACAGCTGGAACATCACTTCCTCCCCTTTGTATTCCAGCCCCCGAGATAAAGGCGAACATCCCATTCGCCTTTTTAATTATTTTTTGTACCTGTCCACTGGCGTTTAGTGATTTCTGTACTTGGGCCCCTAAATCTCTCTGCTCCTCCACAGTTCCCGGCTTCTCACCATTTAGAAAATACTCTGATCGATCTTTCTTCGGTCCAAAGTGAATGACCTCACACTTCCCCACATTGAACTCCATCTGCCCCAGTTTTGCCCACTCACTGAATCGACCAATGTCCCTTTGCAACTTTCTGCTCCCAATCTACACTATTTACTGTGTCACCTAACTTAGTGTCGTCAGCAAACTGAGAAACACGGCTCTCTATTCCTTCATCCAAGTCACTGATAAATATGGTGAAAAGCTGAGGCCCCAGGACAGATCCCTGGGGACACCACGAGTCACATCCTGCCAATCAGAGAACATGCCCATTAACCCGACCATCTGTCTCCTGCCTCCGAATCAATTCCCCATCCAAGACAATAGTTTGCCTCCAATTCCACGCTCTCATTTTTGTTAACAGTCTCTTATGTGGAACCTTATCGAATGCCTTCTGGAAGTCCATGTAAATAACATCCACAGACACTCCCTTATCTATCACGTTAGTTACCGCCTCAAAAAATTCAACGAGGTTCATTAGAGATGACTCACCCTTTACAAATCCACACTGGCTCTCTCTGATCAGCTCATATTTATCCAAATGCTCAGTCACTCTGTCGCTAATAACAGATTCAAGTAACTTCCCCACAACTGACATTAGATTAATAGGCCAATCATTTCTTAGTTTATCTCTCTTGCTCTTCTTAAATAATGGAGTGACATCGGCAATTTTCCAACCCAAGGGGACAATTCCTGAATCGAGAGAGTTTTGGACGATCCTGACGAAAGTATCAACGATTTCCTCACCGACTTCTTTTAACGCCCTGGGGTGGGAACCATCGGACTCAGAGGCCAGGGTACGACCACAGATATGGTCACCATCCTTCCAGGATTGTCCTGGAGTCTCCAGGAATTGAAAACCAATCTCCTGGATTCTGCTATGAGCCGGGATAAAAATCATCGGGGCATTGAGAAAATCCCGCGTTTTGCTTTCATTTTCTTTGAACACTTTCACTGATTCGTTGTAAAAATATTGACGATTGGGGGGAGAAAAGGCTGTTTGACTGGGTGAGGTGGTTTGAGGTGGGAGGTCATGTGATGAAACCTCCAGGAATATGTCCAACCAGAGTTGATAACCCAAAGTCTGAGAATGCCAACTGTAATTTGAGAGCAGACCCTCTACCACCTCCAAATTCTCCTTCCAGCCCCACACCATCCCGTCTTGGACATATAACCACCGTTCTTTCATCCTCACTGGGTTAGTGTCGAACCATAGAATCTTACAGCATAGAAGGAGCCCATCGTGCCTGTGCTGGCTCTTTGAAAGATCTATCCAATTAGTCCCACTCCCCTGCTCTTTCCCCACAGCCCTGTAAATTTTTCCCCTTCGAGTATTTATCCAATTCCCTTTTGAAAGTTATTATTGAATCTGCTTCCCCCGCCCTTTCAGGCAGCGCATTCCAGATCAGAACAGCTCACTGCGTAAAAAAACATTCTCCTCATCTCCCCTCTGGTTCTTTTGCCGATCACCTTAAATCTGTGTCCTCTGGTCACCGACCCTCCTGCCACTGGAAACAGTTTCTCCTTATTTACTCTATCAAAACCCCTCATAAAAGACCCACATCCCTGGAGCACCCTCCATAACGGCACTGTGGGAGAACCTTCACCACACGGACTGCAGCGGTTCAAGAAGGCGGCTCACCACCACCTTCTCAAGGGGCAATTAGGGATGGGCAATAAATGCCGGCCTCGCCAGCGACGCCCACATTCCCAGAACATGTAAAATTATTCGACTATCACCTCTTATATGAAGCTAAAATTGTCAGTCTCTCTTTAAATACAGTGGGATAATGGCAGCTCTCCAATTCATATCGTGACGAAGTCTGTGGTCTTTCAGATCCCAAACCATCTCATGGTTTTACTGCCTCTCTGAACTATCTCAATAAATGCAGAAAAAAATAAAAAACGCACCAGCCAAAAATAGGGAAAACATTAAGCAAGTGGGCTTTAAATCCCAGGAATTATTTCCTAATTACAGGCAGGAGAATAAGAACAATCATTAACTCTGGATGGGTGTATTCTGGGAGATTTAATGACATGACCCCTCACCTCCAAACGCCCCACCCGTCAAACAGCCTTTTCTCCCCATCCCTAGGTGTCAGTCGTGAGCCAGTGGGCAGCACTCGCGCCTCTGAGTCGGAAATTCATGTGTTCAAAGTCCCACTCTGGAGACTGGAGCTTGTAATTCAGGCCGACACTCGGTGCTGAGGGAGCGCTGCACTATCGGAGGGTCAGTACTGAGGGAGCGCTGCACTATCGGAGGGTCAGTACTGAGGGAACGCTGCACTGTCGGAGGGTCAGTACTGAGGGAGCGCTGCACTATCGGAGGGTCAGTACTGAGGGAACGCTGCACTGTCGGAGGGTCAGTACTGAGGGAGCGCTGCACTATCGGAGGGTCAGTACTGAGGGAGCGCTGCACTGTCGGAGGGTCAGTACTGAGGGAGCGCCGCACTGTCGGAGGGTCAGTACTGAGGGAGTGCTGCACTGTCGGAGGGTCAGTACTGAGGGAGCGCTGCACTGTCGGAGGGTCAGTGCTGAGGGAGCGCTGCACTATCGGAGGGTCAGTACTGAGGGAGTGCTGCACTGTCGGAGGGTCAGTACTGAGGGAGTGCTGCACTATCGGAGGGTCAGTACTGAGGGAGTGCTGCACTGTCGGAGGGTCAGTACTGAGGGAGCGCTGCACTGTCGGAGGGTCAGTACTGAGGGAGCGCCGCACTGTCGGAGGGTCAGTACTGAGGGAGCGCCGCACTGTCGGAGGGTCAGTACTGAGGGAGTGCCGCACTGTCGGAGGGTCAGTACTGAGGGAGCGCTGCACTGTCGGAGGGTCAGTACTGAGGGAGCGCTGCACTGTCGGAGGGTCAGTACTGAGGGAGTGCTGCACTGTCGGAGGGTCAGTACTGAGGGAGTGCTGCACTGTCGGAGGGTCAGTACTGAGGGAGCGCCGCACTGTCGGAGGGTCAGTACTGAGGGAGTGCTGCACTGTCGGAGGGTCAGTACTGAGGGAGCGCCGCACTGTCGGAGGGTCAGTACTGAGGGAGTGCTGCACTGTCGGAGGGTCAGTACTGAGGGAGTGCTGCACTGTCGGAGGGTCAGTACTGAGGGAGTGCTGCACTGTCGGAGGGTCAGTACTGAGGGAGCGCTGCACTGTTGGAAGTGCCGTCTTTCAGATGAGACATTAAACCAAGGCCCCGTCTACCCTCTCAGATGATAGTAAGAGATCCCATGGCACTGTTTGTAGAAGAGCAGGGGAGTCCTCCCCAGAGTCCTGGCCAACATTTATCTCTGAAACAACATCCCTAAAACAGATTATCTGGTCAATTATCTCATTGCTGTTTGTGGGATCTTGCTGTGCACAAATTTTCTGATGCGTTTCCTACATTACAACAGTGAGTACACTTCAATAAAGTACTTCATTGGCTGTAAAGTGCTTTGGGAGGCAGTGAGCTAATGAAAGGTGCCATAGAAAGGCAATCTTAGCTTTTTAACTAATAAACAATAGTTTTCAAAGAAAATGAACAAAGGCCACGATTCTGGTTTTAATGCCCGAGTGACCTTTCTCCCAGTTTCCTGCTCGCAGCAATGCCTGAGCGACGAATCCTACAATTCTGGGAGACTCCAGGACAATCCTGGAAGGTTGGGAACACCCAGTGGTTAAGAGGGACCAAGTTCTCACAGATTTATTCTGGGTGAAACCTCAGCCAGTTCAGATTGAAGCCTCACCGTTCATCACCCTCATTACAATCCTCTCTCTCTGTCTCACCGTTCATCACCCTCATTACAATCCTCTCTCCGTCTCACCGTTCATCACCCTCATTACAATCCTCTCTCCGTCTCACCGTTCATCACCCTCATTACAATCCTCTCTCCGTCTCACCGTTCATCACCCTCATTACAATCCTCTCTCCGTCTCACCGTTCATCACCCTCATTACAATCCTCTCTCCGTCTCACCGTTCATCACCCTCATTACAATCCTCTCTCCGTCTCACCGTTCATCACCCTCATTACAATCCTCTCTCTCTGTCTCACCGTTCATCACCCTCATTACAATCCTCTCTCCGTCTCACCGTTCATCACCCTCATTACAATCCTCTCTCCGTCTCACCGTTCATCACCCTCATTACAATCCTCTCTCCGTCTCACCGTTCATCACCCTCATTACAATCCTCTCTCCGTCTCACCGTTCATCACCCTCATTACAATCCTCTCTCCGTCTCACCGTTCATCACCCTCATTACAATCCTCTCTCCGTCTCACCGTTCATCACCCTCATTACAATCCTATCTCCGTCTCACCGTTCATCACCCTCATTACAATCCTCTCTCCGTCTCACCGTTCATCACCCTCATTACAATCTCTCTCCGTCTCACCGTTCATCACCCTCATTACAATCCTCTCTCCGTCTCACCGTTCATCACCCTCATTACAATCCTCTCTCTCTGTCTCACCGTTCATCACTCTCATTACAATCCCCTCTCTCTCTCACCGTTCATCACCCTCATTACAATCCTCTCTCTGTCTCACCGTTCATAACCCTCATTACAATCCTCTCTCCGTCTCACCGTTCATCACCCTCATTACAATCCTCTCTCTCCGTCTCAGCGTACATCACCCTCATCACGGGTACGGTAGCATAGTGGTTATGTTACTGGGCTAGTAATCCAGAGGCCTGGGCTAAAATCCAGAGTCATGAGTTCAAATCCCGCCACGGCAGCTGGCGAATTTAAATTCAATTAATTAATTAAATTCAATTAATAAAATCTGGAATTAAAATACTAGTATCAGTAATGATGGCCATGAAACTACCGGATTGTCGTAAAAACCCATCTGGTTCACTAATGTTCTTTAGGGGATGAAACCTGCCGTCCTTACCCGGTCTGGGCCAAGATGTGACTCCAGACCCACAGCAATGTGGTTGATTCTTAATCACCCTCTGAAATGGCCCAGCAAGCCACTCAGTTGTAAAATCTCGCTAAAAAAAGTCATAATAAGAATAAAACCGGACGGACCACCCGGCATCGGACCACTAGGCACCGGACACGACAACGGCAAAACACCAAGCCCAGTCGACCCTGCAAGGTCCTCCTTACTAACATCTGGGGACTTGTGCCAAAATTGGGAGAGCTGTCCCACAGACTAGTCAAGCAACAGCCTGACATAGCCATACTCACAGAATCATACCTTTCAGCCAACGTCCCAGACTCTTCCATCACCATCCCTGGGTATGTCCTGTCCCACCGGCAGGACAGACCCACCAGAGGTGGCGGTACAGTGATATACAGTCAGGAGGGAGTGGCCCTGGGAGTCCTCAACATTGACTCTGGACCCCATGAAATCTCATGGCATCAGGTCAAACATGGGCAAGGAAACCTCCTGCTGATTACCACCTACCGTCCTCCCTCAGCTGATGAATCAGTCCTCCTCCATGTTGAACACCACTTGGAGGAAGCACTGAGGGCAGCAAGGGCACAAAATGTACTCTGGGTGGGGGACTTCAATGTCCATCACCAAGAGTGGCTCGGTAGCACCACTACTGACCGAGCTGGCCGAGTCCTGAAGGACATAGCTGCTTGACTGGGCCTGCGGCAGGTGGTGAGCGAACCAACACGAGGGAAAAACTTACTTGACCTCGTCCTCACCAATCTACCTGTCGCAAATGCATCTGTCCATGACAGTATTGGTAGGAGTGACCACCGCACAGTCCTCGTGGAGATGAAGTCCCATCTTCGCACTGAGGACACCATCCAACGTGTCGTGTGGCACTACCACCGTGCTAAATGGGATAGATTCAGAACAGATCGAACAGCTCAAAACTGGGCATCCATGAGGCGCTGTGGGCCATCAGCAGCAGCAGAATTGTATTCCAGCACAATCTGTAACCTCATGGCCCGGCACATTCCTCACTCTACCATTACCAACAAGCCAGGGGATCAACCCTGGTTCAATGAGGAGTGTCGAAGAGCATGCCAGGAGCAGCACCAGGCGTACCTAAAAATGAGGTGCCAACCTGGTGAAGCTACAACTCAGGACTACATGCATGCTAAACAGCGGAAGCAACATGCCATGGACAGAGCTAAGCGATTCCACAACCAACGGATCAGATCAAAGCTCTGTAGTCCTGCCACATCCAGTCGTGAATGGTGGTGGACAATTAAACAACTAACGGGAGGAGGAGGCTCTGCAAACATCCCCATTCTCAACGATGGCGGAGTCCAGCACGTGAGTGCAAAAGACAAGGCTGAAGCATTTGCAACCATCTTCAGCCAGAAGTGCCGAGTGGATAATCCATCTCAGCCTCCTCCCGATATCCCCACCATCACGGAAGCCAGTCTTCGGCCAATTCGATTCACTCCACGTGATATCAAGAAACGGCTGAGTGCACTGGATACAGCAAAGGCTATGGGCCCCGACAACACCCCAGCTGTAGTGCTGAAGACTTGTGCTCCAGAACTAGCTGCGCCTCTAGCCAAGCTGTTCCAGTACAGCTACAACACTGGCATCCACCCGACAATGTGGAAAATTGCCCAGGTATGTCCTGTCCACAAAAAGCAGGACAAATCCAATCCGGCCAATTACCGCCCCATCAGTCTACTCTCAATCATCAGCAAAGTGATGGAAGGTGTCGTCGACAGTGCTATCAAGCGGCACTTACTCACCAATAACCTGCTCACCGATGCTCAGTTTGGGTTCCGCCAGGACCACTCGGCTCCAGACCTCATTACAGCCTTGGTCCAAACATGGACAAAAGAGCTGAATTCCAGAGGTGAGGTGAGAGTGACTGCCCTTGACATCAAGGCAGCATTTGACCGAGTGTGGCACCAAGGAGCCCCAGTAAAATTGAAGTCAATGGGAATCAGGGGGAAAACTCTCCAGTGGCTGGAGTCATACCTGGCACAAAGGAAGATGGTAGTGGTTGTTGGAGGCCAATCATCTCAGCCCCAGGGCATTGCTGCAGGAGTTCCTCAGGGCAGTGTCCTAGGCCCAACCATCTTCAGCTGCTTCATCAATGACCTTCCCTCCATCATAAGGTCAGAAATGGGGATGTTCGCTGATGACTGCACAGTGTTCAGTTCCATTCGCAACCCCTCAGATAATGAAGCAGTCCGAGCCCGCATGCAGCAAGACCTGGACAACATCCAGGCTTGGGCTGATAAGTGGCAAGTAACATTCGCGCCAGATAAGTGCCAGGCAATGACCATCTCCAACAAGAGAGAGTCTAACCACCTCCCCTTGACATTCAACTGCATTACCATCGCCGAATCCCCCACCATCAACATCCTGGGGGTCACCATTGACCAGAAACTGAACTGGACCAGCCATATAAATACTGTGGCTACGAGAGCAGGTCAGAGGCTGGGTATTCTGCGGCGAGTGACTCACCTCCTGACTCCCCAAAGCCTTTCCACCATCTGCAAGGCACAAGTCAGGAGTGTGATGGAATACTCTCCACTTGCCTGGATGAGTGCAGCTCCAACAACACTCAAGAAGCTCGACACCATCCAAGATAAAGCAGCCCGCTTGATTGGCACCCCATCCACCACCCTAAACATTCACTCCCTTCACCACCGGTGCACAGTGGCTGCAGTGTGTACCATCCACAGGATGCACTGCAGCAACTCACCAAGGCTTCTTCGACAGCACCTCCCAAACCCGCGACCTCTACCACCTAGAAGGACACGAGCAGCAGGTACATGGGAACAACACCACCTGCACGTTCCCCTCCGAGTCACACACCATCCCGACTTGGAAATATATCGCCGTTCCTTCATTGTCGCTGGGTCAAAATCCTGGAACTCCCTTCCTAACAGCACTGTGGGAGAACCTTCACCACACGGACTGCAGCGGTTCAAGAAGGCGGCTCACCACCACCTTCTCAAGGGCAATTAGGGATGGGCAATAAATGCCGGCCTCGCCAGCGACGCCCACATCCCATGAACGAATAAAAAAAAAAACAATCCCCTGTCTCCCTCACCGTTCATCACCCTCATTACAATCCCCTCTCTCCCTCACCGTTCATCACCCTCATTACAATCCTCACTCTCCGTCCCTCAGTCCATCACCCTCATTACAATCCTCTCTCTCTCTCACCGTTCATCACCCTCATTACAATCCTCTCTCTCCGTCTCACCGTTCATCACCCTCATTACAATCCTCTCTCTCCGTCTCACCATTCATCTCCCTCATTACAATCCCCTCTCCATCTCACCGTTCATCACCCTCATTACAATCCTCTCTCTCTCTCTCACCGTTCATCTCCCTCATTAAAATCCTCTCTCTCCGTCTCACCGTTCATCACCCTCATTACAATCCTCTCTCTCCGTTTCACCGTTCATCACCCTCATTACAATCCTCTCTCCGTCTCACCATTCATCACCCTCATTACCATCCTCTCTCCCCATCTTACCGTTCATCACCCTCATTACAATCCTCTCTCTCACCGTTCATCACCCTCATTACAATCCTCTCTCTCCGTCTCACCGTTCATCACCCTCATTACAATCCTCTCTCCGTCTCACCATTCATCACCCTCATTACCATCCTCTCTCCCCATCTTACCGTTCATCACCCTCATTACAATCCTCTCTCTCCGTCTCACCGTTCATCACCCTCATTACAATCCTCTCTCTCTCACCGTTCATCACCCTCATTACAATCCTCTCTTTCTCACTGTTCATCACCCTCATTACAATCCCCACTCTCTCACCGTTCATCACCCTCATTACAATCCTCTCTCTCCGTCTCACCGTTCATCACCCTCATTACAATCCTCTCTCTCACCGTTCATCACCCTCATTACAATCCTCTCTTTCTCACTGTTCATCACCCTCATTACAATCCCCTCTCCGTCTCACCGTTCATCACCCCCATTACAATCCTCTCTCCGTCTCACCATTCATCACCCTCATTACCATCCTCTCTCCCCATCTCGTCATTCATCACTCTCATTACAATCCTCTCTCTCTCACCGTTCATCACCCGCATTACAAGCCTCTCTCCATCTCACCGTTCATCACCCTCATTACAATCCTCAGTCTGTCTCACCGTTCATCACCCTCATTATAATCCTCTCTCCGTCTCACCATTCATCACCCTCATTACCATCCTCTCTCCCCATCTTACCGTTCATCACCCTCATTACAATCCTCTCTCTCACCGTTCATCACCCTCATTACAATCCTCTCTCTCCGTCTCACCGTTCATCACCCTCATTACAATCCTCTCTCCGTCTCACCATTCATCACCCTCATTACCATCCTCTCTCCCCATCTTACCGTTCATCACCCTCATTACAATCCTCTCTCTCCATCTCACCGTTCATCACCCTCATTACAATCCTCTCTCTCTCACCGTTCGTCACCCTCATTACAATCCTCTCTCTCTCATCGTTCATCACCCTCATTACAATCCCCACTCTCTCTCACCGTTCATCACCCTCATTACAATCCTCACTCCATCTCGTCATTCATCACTCTCATTACAATCCTCTCTCTCTCACCGTTCATCACCCGCATTACAATCCTCGCTCCATCTCACCGTTCATCACCCTCATTACAATCCTCTCTCTCTCTCACTGTTCATTACTCTCATTACAAGCCTCTCTCCATCTCACCGTTCATCACCCTCATTACAATCCTCAGTCTGTCTCACCGTTCATCACCCTCATTATAATCCCCTCTCCGTCTCACCGTTCAGCACCCTCATTACAATCCCCTCTCCGTCTCACCGTTCAGCACCCTCATTACAATCTCCTCTCCGTTTCACCGTTCTTCACCCTCATTACAATCCTCTCTCTCATCATTCATCACCCTCATTACAATGCTCTCTCCGTCTCAACGTTCTTCACCCTCATTACAATCCTCTCTCTCATCATTCATCACCCTCATTACAATCCTCTCTCCGTCTCACCGTTCATCACCCTCATTACAATCCTCTCTCCGTCTCACCGTTCATCACCCTCATTACAATCTTCGCTCCATCTCAGCGTTCATCACCCTCATTACAATCCTCACTCCATCTCATCATTCATCACTCTCATTACAATCCTCTCTCTCTCACCGTTCATCACCCGCATTACAATCCTCGCTCCATCTCACCGTTCATCACCCTCATTATAATCCTCGCTCCATCTCATCGTTCATCACCCTCATTACAATCCTCTCTCTCTCTCACTGTTCATTACTCTCATTACAAGCCTCTCTCCATCTCACCGTTCATCACCCTCATTACAATCCTCAGTCTGTCTCACCGTTCATCACCCTCATTATAATCCCCTCTCCGTCTCACCATTCAGCACCCTCATTACAATCCCCTCTCCGTCTCACCGTTCAGCACCCTCATTACAATCTCCTCTCCGTTTCACCGTTCTTCACCCTCATTACAATCCTCTCTCTCATCATTCATCACCCTCATTACAATCCTATCTCCGTCTCACCGTTCATCACCCTCATTACAATCCTCCCTCCGTCTCACCATTCATCACCCTTATTACAATCCTCTCTCTCTCACCGTTCATCACCCTCATTACAATCTTCGCTCCATCTCAGCGTTCATCACCCTCATTACAATCCTCGCTCCATCTCACCTTTCATCACCCTTATTACAATCCTCTCTCTCTCACCGTTCATCACCCTCATTACAATCTTCGCTCCATCTCAGCGTTCATCACCCTCATTACAATCCTCTCTGTCTCTCACCGTTTATCACCCTCATTACAATCCTCTCCCTTACCCGTTCAGAAACAGTCCCAATCCTGGCTGTAAGTCCCTGAGTGTCAGGAGTTTTCCCAGGATCACCGAGTGCTCAGTTCACTGTGGAACAGCCGCAGGGAACAGTGAAATTTAACATGGAGACACTGGGGACTGTCTCACTGCTGAGACACTCTGCTCAATCACACCACACGGAGACACTGGGGACCGTCTCACTGCTGAGACACTCTGCTCAATCACACCACACGGAGACACTGGGGACTGTCTCACTGCTGAGACACTCTGCTCAATCACACCACACGGAGACACTGGGGACCGTCTCACTGCTGAGACACTCTGCTCAATCACACCACACGGAGACACTGGGGACTGTCTCACTGCTGAGACACTCTGCTCAATCACACCACACAGTGACACTGGGGACCGTCTCACTGCTGAGACACTCTGCTCAATCACACTACACGGAGACACTGGGGACCGTCTCACTGCTGAGACACTCTGCTCAATCACACTACACAGTGACACTGGGGACCGTCTCACTGCTGAGACACTCTGCTCAATCACACTACACGGAGACACTG
This sequence comes from Heptranchias perlo, assembly GCF_035084215.1. Classification (NCBI taxonomy): domain Eukaryota; kingdom Metazoa; phylum Chordata; class Chondrichthyes; order Hexanchiformes; family Hexanchidae; genus Heptranchias; species Heptranchias perlo. The sequence goes on from NW_027138314.1 coordinate 54,953, forward strand.
GGGACTGTCTCACTGCTGAGACACTCTGCTCAATCACACCACACGGAGACACTGGGGACAGTCTCACTGCTGAGACACTCTGCTCAATCACACTACACGGAGACACTGGGGACCGTCTCACTGCTGAGACACTCTGCTCAATCACACTACACAGTGACACTGGGGACCGTCTCACTGCTGAGACACTCTGCTCAATCACACCACACGGAGACACTGGGGACTGTCTCACTGCTGAGACACTCTGCTCAATCACACTACACAGTGACACTGGGGACCGTCTCACTGCTGAGACACTCTGCTCAATCACACTACACGGAGACACTGGGCACCGTCTCACTGCTGAGACACTCTGCTCAATCACACCACACAGTGACACTGGGGACCGTCTCACTGCTGAGACACTCTGCTCAATCACACTACACGGAGACACTGGGGACCGTCTCACTGCTGAGACACTCTGCTCAATCACACCACACGGAGACACTGGGGACCGTCTCACTGCTGAGACACTCTGCTCAATCACACCACACGGAGACACTGGGGACCGTCTCACTGCTGAGACACTCTGCTCAATCACACCACACAGTGACACTGGGGACCGTCTCACTGCTGAGACACTCTGCTCAATCACACCACACGGAGACACTGGGCACCGTCTCACTGCTGAGACACTCTGCTCAATCACACTACACGGAGACACTGGGGACCGTCTCACTGCTGAGACACTCTGCTCAATCACACTACACAGTGACACTGGGGACCGTCTCACTGCTGAGACACTCTGCTCAATCACACCACACGGAGACACTGGGGACTGTCTCACTGCTGAGACACTCTGCTCAATCACACTACACAGTGACACTGGGGACCGTCTCACTGCTGAGACACTCTGCTCAATCACACCACACGGAGACACTGGGCACCGTCTCACTGCTGAGACACTCTGCTCAATCACACTACACGGAGACACTGGGGACCGTCTCACTGCTGAGACACTCTGCTCAATCACACCACACAGTGACACTGGGGACAGTCTCACTGCTGAGACACTCTGCTCAATCACACTACACAGTGACACTGGGGACCGTCTCACTGCTGAGACACTCTGCTCAATCACACCACACGGAGACACTGGGGACCGTCTCACTGCTGAGACACTCTGCTCAATCACACTACACGGAGACACTGGGGACAGTCTCACTGCTGAGACACTCTGCTCAATCACACTACACAGTGACACTGGGGACTGTCTCACTGCTGAGACACTCTGCTCAATCACACTACACGGAGACACTGGGCACCGTCTCACTGCTGAGACACTCTGCTCAATCACACCACACGGAGACACTGGGGACCGTCTCACTGCTGAGACACTCTGCTCAATCACACCACACGGAGACACTGGGCACCGTCTCACTGCTGAGACACTCTGCTCAATCACACCACACGGTGACACTGGGGACCGTCTCACTGCTGAGACACTCTGCTCAATCACACTACACGGAGACACTGGGGACCGTCTCACTGCTGAGACACTCTGCTCAATCACACCACACAGTGACACTGGGGACCGTCTCACTGCTGAGACACTCTGCTCAATCACACCACACGGAGACACTGGGGACCGTCTCACTGCTGAGACACTCTGCTCAATCACACTACGCGGAGACACTGGGGACTGTCTCACTGCTGAGACACTCTGCTCAATCACACCACACGGAGACACTGGGCACCGTCTCACTGCTGAGACACTCTGCTCAATCACACCACATGGAGACACTGGGGACCGTCTCACTGCTGAGACACTCTGCTCAATCACACATAGGCAAGGAAACCTCCTGCTGATTACCACCTACCGCCCTCCCTCAGCTGATGAATCAGTCCTCCTCCATGTTGAGCACCTCTTGGAGGAAGCACTGAGGGTAGCAAGGGCACAAAATGTACTCTGGGTGGGGGACTTCAATGTCCATCACCAAGAGTGGCTCGGTAGCACCACTACTGACCGAGCTGGCCGAGTCCTGAAGGACATAGCTGCTAGACTGGGCCTGCGGCAGGTGGTGAGCGAACCAACACGAGGGAAAAAACTACTTGACCTCGTCCTCACCAATCAACTGTCACAAATGCATCTGTCCATGAAAATATTGGTAGGAGTGACCACCGCACAGTCCTCGTGGAGATGAAGTCCCGTCTTCGCACAGAGGACACCATCCAATGTGTTGTGTGGCACTACCACCGTGCTAAATGGGATAGATTCAGAACAGATCTAGCAGCTCAAAACTGGGCATCCATGAGGCGCTGTGGGCCATCAGCAGCAGCAGAATTGTATTCCAGCACAATCTGTAACCTCATAGCCTGACATATTCCTCACTCTGCCATTACCAACAAGCCAGGGGATCAACTCTGGTTCAATGAGGAGTGTAGAAGAGCATGCCAGGAGCAGCACCAGGCATACCTAAAAATGAGGTGCCAACCTGGTGAAGCTACAACTCAGGACTATATGCATGCTAAACAGCGGAAGCAACATGCTATAGACAGAGCTAAGCGATTCCACAACCAACGGATCAGATCAAAGCTCTGCAGTCCTGCCACATCCAGTTGTGAATGGTGGTGGACAATTAAACAACTAACGGGAGGAGGAAGCTCTGCAAACATCCCCATCCTCAATGATGGCGGAGTCCAGCACGTGAGTGCAAAAGACAAGGCTCAAGCATTTGCAACCATCTTCAGCCAGAAGTGCCGAGTGGATGATCCATCTCAGCCTCCTCCCGATATCCCCACCATCACAGAAGCCAGTCTTCAGCCAATTCGATTCACTCCACATGATATCAAGAAACGGCTGAGTGCACTGGATACAGCAAAGGCCATGGGCCCCGAAAACATCCCAGCTGTAGTGCTGAAGACTTGTGCTCCAGAACTAGCTGCGCCTCTAGCCAAGCTGTTCCAGTACAGCTACAACACTGGCATCTACCCGACAATGTGGAAAATTGCCCAGGTACGTCCTGTCCACAAAAAGCAGGACAAATCCAATCCGGCCAATTACCGCCCCATCAGTCTACTCTCAATCATCAGCAAAGTGATGGAAGGTGTCATCGACAGTGCTATCAAGCGGCACTTACTCACCAATAACCTGCTCACTGATGCTCAGTTTGGGTTCCGCCAGGACCACTCGGCTCCAGACCCCATTACAGCCTTGGTCCAAACATGGACAAAAGAGCTGAATTCCAGAGGTGAGGTGAGAGTGACTGCCCTTGACATCAAGGCAGCATTTGACCGAGTGTGGCACCAAGGAGCCCAAGTAAAATTGAAGTCAATGGGATTCAGGGGGAAAATTCTCCAGTGGCTGGAGTCATACCTAGCACAAAGGAAGATGGTAGTGGTTGTTGGAGGCCAATCATCTCAGCCCCAGGACATTGCTGCAGGAGTTCCTCAGGGCAGTGTCCGAGGCCCAACCATCTTCAGCTGCTTCATCAATGACCTTTCCTCCATCATAAGGTCAGAAATGGGGATGTTCGCTGATGACTGCACAGTGTTCAGTTGCATTCCCCTCAGATAATGAAGCAGTCCGAGCCCGCATGCAGCAAGACCTGGACAACATCCAGGCTTGGGCTCATAAGTGGCAAGTAACATTCGCACTAGACAAGTGCCAGGCAATGAGCATCTCCAACAAGAGAGAGTCTAACCACCTCCCCTTGACATTCAACGGCATTACCATCGCCGAATCCCCCACCATCAACATCCTGGGGGTCACCATTGACCAGAAACTTAACTGGACTGGCCACACAAATACCGTGGCTACAAGAGCAGGTCAGAGGCTGGGTATTCTGCGGTGAGTGACTCACCTTCTGACTCCCCAAAGCCTTTCCACCATCTACAAGGCACAAGTCAGGAGTGTGATGGAATACTCTCCACTTGCCTGGGTGAGTGCAGCTCCAACAACACTCAAGAAGCTCGACACCATCCAGGACAAAGCAGCCCGCTTGATTGGCACCCCATCCACCACCCTAAACATTCACTCC
>NW_027138315.1:0-5000 GCF_035084215.1 Heptranchias perlo
TTGAGCATTCTTTTGGGATTCTGGTTAATCATTTGCCAATTTTTAAAAAATGTTGCCACTTTTGTTTAATGCTTTCTGGTCAACCTTTCCCTCTTTCAGACTTCACCGCGGCACATTGCTCCAGCCTCCTGGTTAATCATTTCACCCCTTTTAATCATTTTTGCAACTTTTGGTTAACCATTTCCCCCAGCTTCTGGTTAACCATTTCCCCTTTGGGACTTAGTCTCTGAGCATTCTTTTGGGATTCTGGTTAATCATTTGCCAATTTTTTAAAAATGTTGCCACTTTTGTTTAATGCTTTCTGGTCAACCTTTCCCTCTTTCAGACTTCACCGCGGCACATTGCTTTAGCCTCCTGGTTAATCATTTCACCCCTTTTAATCATTTTTGCAACTTTTGGTTAACCATTTCCCCCAGCTTCTGGTTAACCATTTCCCCTTTGGGACTTAGTCTCTGAGCATTCTTTTGGGATTCTGGTTAATCATTTGCCAATTTTTAAAAAATGTTGCCACTTTTGTTTAATGCTTTCTGGTCAACCTTTCCCTCTTTCAGACTTCACCGCGGCACATTGCTTCAGCCTCCTGGTTAATCATTTCACCCCTTTTAATCATTTTTGCAACTTTTGGTTAACCATTTCCCCCAGCTTCTGGTTAACCATTTCCCCTTTGGGACTTAGTCTCTGAGCATTCTTTTGGGATTCTGGTTAATCATTTGCCAATTTTTAAAAAATGTTGCCGCTTTTGTTTAATGCTTTCTGGTCAACCTTTCCCTCTTTCAGACTTCACCGCGGCACATTGCTTTAGCCTCCTGGTTAATCATTTCACCCCTTTTAATCATTTTTGCAACTTTTGGTTAACCATTTCCCCCAGCTTCTGGTTAACCATTTCCCCTTTGGGACTTGGTCTCTGAGCATTCTTTTGGGATTCTGGTTAATCATTTGCCAATTTTTTAAAAATGTTGCCACTTTTGTTTAATGCTTTCTGGTCAACCTTTCCCTCTTTCAGACTTCACCGCGGCACATTGCTTCAGCCTCCTGGTTAATCATTTCACCCCTTTTAATCATTTTTGCAACTTTTGGTTAACCATTTCCCCCAGCTTCTGGTTAACCATTTCCCCTTTGGGACTTAGTCTCTGAGCATTCTTTTGGGATTCTGGTTAATCATTTGCCAATTTTTAAAAAATGTTGCCACTTTTGTTTAATGCTTTCTGGTCAACCTTTCCCTCTTTCAGACTTCACCGCGGCACATTGCTCCAGCCTCCTGGTTAATCATTTCACCCCTTTTAATCATTTTTGCAACTTTTGGTTAACCATTTCCCCCAGCTTCTGGTTAACCATTTCCCCTATGGGACTTAGTCTCTGAGCATTCTTTTGGGATTCTGGTTAATCATTTGCCAATTTTTAAAAAATGTTGCCGCTTTTGTTTAATGCTTTCTGGTCAACCTTTCCCTCTTTCAGACTTCACCGCGGCACATTGCTTTAGCCTCCTGGTTAATCATTTCACCCCTTTTAATCATTTTTGCAACTTTTGGTTAACCATTTCCCCCAGCTTCTGGTTAACCATTTCCCCTTTGGGACTTAGTCTCTGAGCATTCTTTTGGGATTCTGGTTAATCATTTGCCACTTTTTAAAAAATGTTGCCGCTTTTGTTTAATCGTTTCCCTGCTATGTGGTCAACCTTTTCCCCTTTCAGACTTCATCGCCGCGCATTGTTGTCGACTTCTGGTTAATCATTTTTCCCCTTTAAATCTTTTTTTGCCACTTTCGGTTAACCATTTCACCCAGCTTCTGGTTAACCATTTGCCCCATTATACTGAATTTTTCCGCTTTGGTTTAATCATTTCCCTGCTTTCTTGTCAACCTTTTCCCCTTTTGGACTTCGCCGCCGCACTTTGCTTTTGCCTTCTGGTTAAACATTTCTCCCCTTTTAATCCTTTTTCCCACTTTTGGTTCACCAGTTCACCCAGCTTCTGGTTAACCATTTCCCCTTTGGGACTTAAGTCTCTGAGCATTCTTTTGGGATTCTGGTTAACCATTTGCCACTTTTTTAAAAATGTTGCCGCTTTTGTTTAATGCTTTCCCTGCTTTCTGGTCAACCTTTTCCCCTTACGACTTCGCCGCCGCACTTTGCTTTCGCCTTCTGGTTAATCATTTCACCCCTTTTAATCCTTTTTCCCACTTTGGGTTGGACAGTTCACCCAGCTACTGGTTAACCATTTCCCCTTTGGGACTTAAGTCTCTGAGCATTCTTTTGTGATTCTGGTTCACCATTTGTCCCTTTTTAAAAGATATTGCTGCTTTTGATTAAACCTTTCCCTGCTTTGCGGTCGACCTATTCCTCTTTCAGACTTCATCGCCGCACCTTGTTTTCGACATCTGGTTCAACATTTCTCCCCTTTTAATCCTTTTTCCCACTTTTGGTTAAGCAGTTCACCCAGCTTCTGGTTCACCATTTGCCCCTTTTTACTGAATTTTTCTGCTTTTGTTTAATCATTTCCCTGCTTTGCGGTCGACCTATTCCTCTTTCAGACTTCATCGCCGCGCATTGTTTTCGACATCTGGTTCAACATTTCTCCCCTTTTAATCCTCTTTCCCACTTTTGGTTAAGCAGTTCACCCAACTTCTGGTTAACCATTTGCCCCTTCTTACTGAATTTTTCTGCTTTTGTTTAATCATTTCCCTGCTTTATGGTCAACCTTTTCCCCTTTAGGACTTCGCCGCCGCACTTTGCTTTCGCCTTCTGGTTAATCATTTCACAACATTTTAATCCTTTTTCCCACTTTTGGTTAAACAGTTCACCCAGCTTCTGGTTAACCATTTGCCCCTTTGGGACTTAAGTCTCTGAGCATTCTTTTGGGATTCTGGTTCACCATTTGTCCCTTTTTAAAAGATATTGCTGCTTCTGTTTAATCCTTTCCCTGCTTTGCGGTCAACCTTTTCCTCTTTCAGACTTCATCGCCGCGCATTGTTTTCGACATCTGGTTCAACATTTCTCCCCTTTTAATCCTCTTTCCCACTTTTGGTTAAGCAGTTCACCCAACTTCTGGTTCACCACTTGCCCCTTTTTACTGAATTTTTCTGCTTTTGTTTAATCATTTCCCTGCTTTCCGGTCAACCTTTCCCTCTTTCAGACTTAATCGCCGCACATTGTTGTCGACTTCTGGTTGATCAGTTCACCCCTTTTTTATCCTTTTTCCCACTTTGGGTTAAGCAGTTCACCCAGCTTCTGGTTAACCATTTGCCCCTTTGGCACTTAAGTCTCTGAGCATTCTTTTGGGATTCTGGTAAACCATTTGTCCCTTTTTAAAAAATGCTGCTGCTTTTGTTTAATGCTTGCCCTGCTTTGCGGTCGATCATTTCACCCCTTTTAATCCATTTTTGCCACTTTGGGTTAAACAGTTCACACAACTTCTGGTTCACCATTTCACATTTCGGAACTTTTATTCCCACCATTACTTTGGGCTTCTGGTTCATCATTTCACGCTGTTTTACAAATCTTTGCCGCTTCACTTTTAATCCACAAACCGTGGCTCGCTTTCGGGTGGGGGGGGGGGGTAGCGGGTTTGGGCCGGGCACTCGACATCCCGGTGTGCGACCGGGTTCGTTCTGGTACCGCTCGGTGCCCCTCGTCCTGCTCTTGCCGCGGAAGCAAACCAGACGACCGTCGGTCTCACGCCCGAGGGGAGAGGAGGCGGAAAGCGGTTTGCAGCCTTTCGCTGTACCTCCGGCGGGCAGCGCCGCACCTCCGAGTGCTCGGTACCGTTCGCTGCACCTCGTCCGGCCGCACGCAGCGAGCCAAACCCGGAGGAAATCGGCCTGTGCCTTCTCGAGATATGGGCCTCCGGGTGGGACGGACAAACCGGGGCCCCGAGCTCGCTTTCGGCGGCCCGGCACTCGACTTCCCGGTGTCCGAACGTGATCCTTCCGGTACCCTTCGGTGCCCCTTGCCCGACTCTAGCTCCCGTGCTGAAGCGGAGTCGGTCGGCCTGACGGCCTGCCGAGTTAACCAGCGGAAAGCGGTGCGCAGCCTTTCGCTTGCAGCTCCGGCGGGCAGCGCCGCACCTCCGGCTGCTCAGTGCCGTCCGCTGCTCCCCTTCCGGCTGCACGCAGCGAACCATACCCGGAGGAAATCGGCCTCGGCCTTCCGGAGATATGGGCCTGCGAGTGGGACCAATAAATCGGTGCACATTTCCGGCTCGGTTTCCGGCCTCGGCACTATCAGTTCACGCCGTCCGACCGACGTCGTTCTGGCACGGTTCCGTTGCTCCTTGATCCGGTCCAGCCACGGTAATCAGCCGAAGATGGTGGGGGGTAGGGGGGGGACACATTGCCCGCCGAGTTAGCCGGAGGAGATCGGCCTCGGACTTCCTCAGATATCAGCCTCCGGGTGGGACAGACAAACCGGGGACCCGAGCACGCTTTCGGCGGCCCGCTGGTCGACTTCCCGGTGTGCGACCGGGTTCGTTCCGGTACCGTTCGCTGCCCCTCGTCCTGCTCTAGCCGCGGAAACAAACCCGACGACCGTCGGTCTCACGCCCGCGGAGGGAGGCGGCGGAAAGTGGTTTGCAGCCTTTCGCTGTACCTCCGGCGGGCAGCGCCCGACCTCCGAGTGCTCGGTACCGTCCGCTGCGCCTGGTCCTGCCGCACACAACGAGCCATACCCGGTGGAAATCGGCCTGTGCCTTCCGGAGATATGGGCCTCCGGGTGGGACGGACAAACCGGGGCACCGAGCTCGCTTTCGGCGGCCCGCTAGTCGACTTCCCGGTGTGCGACCGGGTTCGTTCCGGTACCGTTCGCTGCCCCTCGTCCTGCTCTAGCCGCGGAACCAAACCGGACGACCGTCGGTCTCACGCCCGCGGAGGGAGGCGGCGGAAAGTGGTTTGCAGCCTTTCGCTGTACCTCCGGCGGGCAGCGCCCGACCTCCGAGTGCTCGGCACCGTCCGCTGCGCCTGGTCCGGCCGCACACAACGAGACATACCCGGTGGAAATCGGCCTGTGCCTT
>NW_027138315.1:17500-22500 GCF_035084215.1 Heptranchias perlo
GGACTTAGTTTTTGGTTAATCATTTCCGGTTCACCAGTTCCCGTTTTGGACTTAGTCTCTGCGGGCCGTTTCTCATCTTTTGGTTCATCAGTTCCCCTCTTTTAATAATTTTTTGGCTGCTTTCGTTTGATCATTTCCCTGCCTTCTGGGTGACTTTTGCCCCTTAGGACTTCATCGCCGCACATTATTTTCGACTTCTGGTTGATCATTTCACCCCTTTTAATCATTTTTGCAACTTTTGGTTAACCATTTCACCCAGCTTCTGGTTAACCATTTCCCCTTTGGGACTTAGTCTCTGAGCATTCTTTTGGGATTCTGGTTAATCATTTGCCAATTTTAAAAAATGTTGCCGCTTTTGTTTAATGCTTTCTGGTCAACCTTTCCCTCTTTCAGACTTCACCGCGGCACATTGCTTTAGCCTCCTGGTTAATCATTTCACCCCTTTTAATCATTTTTGCAACTTTTGGTTAACCATTTCCCCCAGCTTCTGGTTAACCATTTCCCCTTTGGGACTTGGTCTCTGAGCATTCTTTTGGGATTCTGGTTAATCATTTGCCAATTTTTTAAAAATGTTGCCACTTTTGTTTAATGCTTTCTGGTCAACCTTTCCCTCTTTCAGACTTCACCGCGGCACATTGCTTCAGCCTCCTGGTTAATCATTTCACCCCTTTTAATCATTTTTGCAACTTTTGGTTAACCATTTCCCCCAGCTTCTGGTTAACCATTTCCCCTTTGGGACTTAGTCTCTGAGCATTCTTTTGGGATTCTGGTTAATCATTTGCCAATTTTTAAAAAATGTTGCCACTTTTGTTTAATGCTTTCTGGTCAACCTTTCCCTCTTTCAGACTTCACCGCGGCACATTGCTCCAGCCTCCTGGTTAATCATTTCACCCCTTTTAATCATTTTGCAACTTTTGGTTAACCATTTCCCCCAGCTTCTGGTTAACCATTTCCCCTTTGGGACTTAGTCTCTGAGCATTCTTTTGGGATTCTGGTTAATCATTTGCCAATTTTTTAAAAATGTTGCCACTTTTGTTTAATGCTTTCTGGTCACAACCTTTCCCTCTTTCAGACTTCACCGCGGCACATTGCTTTAGCCTCCTGGTTAATCATTTCACCCCTTTTAATCATTTTTGCAACTTTTGGTTAACCATTTCCCCCAGCTTCTGGTTAACCATTTCCCCTTTGGGACTTAGTCTCTGAGCATTCTTTTGGGATTCTGGTTAATCATTTGCCAATTTTTAAAAAATGTTGCCACTTTTGTTTAATGCTTTCTGGTCAACCTTTCCCTCTTTCAGACTTCACCGCGGCACATTGCTTCAGCCTCCTGGTTAATCATTTCACCCCCTTTTAATCATTTTTGCAACTTTTGGTTAACCATTTCCCCCAGCTTCTGGTTAACCATTTCCCCTTTGGGACTTAGTCTCTGAGCATTCTTTTGGGATTCTGGTTAATCATTTGCCAATTTTTAAAAAATGTTGCCGCTTTTGTTTAATGCTTTCTGGTCAACCTTTCCCTCTTTCAGACTTCACCGCGGCACATTGCTTTAGCCTCCTGGTTAATCATTTCACCCCTTTTAATCATTTTTGCAACTTTTGGTTAACCATTTCCCCCAGCTTCTGGTTAACCATTTCCCCTTTGGGACTTGGTCTCTGAGCATTCTTTTGGGATTCTGGTTAATCATTTGCCAATTTTTTAAAAATGTTGCCACTTTTGTTTAATGCTTTCTGGTCAACCTTTCCCTCTTTCAGACTTCACCGCGGCACATTGCTTCAGCCTCCTGGTTAATCATTTCACCCCTTTTAATCATTTTTGCAACTTTTGGTTAACCATTTCCCCCAGCTTCTGGTTAACCATTTCCCCTTTGGGACTTAGTCTCTGAGCATTCTTTTGGGATTCTGGTTAATCATTTGCCAATTTTTAAAAAATGTTGCCACTTTTGTTTAATGCTTTCTGGTCAACCTTTCCCTCTTTCAGACTTCACCGCGGCACATTGCTCCAGCCTCCTGGTTAATCATTTCACCCCTTTTAATCATTTTTGCAACTTTTGGTTAACCATTTCCCCCAGCTTCTGGTTAACCATTTCCCCTATGGGACTTAGTCTCTGAGCATTCTTTTGGGATTCTGGTTAATCATTTGCCAATTTTAAAAAATGTTGCCGCTTTTGTTTAATGCTTTCTGGTCAACCTTTCCCTCTTTCAGACTTCACCGCGGCACATTGCTTTAGCCTCCTGGTTAATCATTTCACCCCTTTTAATCATTTTTGCAACTTTTGGTTAACCATTTCCCCCAGCTTCTGGTTAACCATTTCCCCTTTGGGACTTAGTCTCTGAGCATTCTTTTGGGATTCTGGTTAATCATTTGCCACTTTTTAAAAAATGTTGCCGCTTTTGTTTAATCGTTTCCCTGCTATGTGGTCAACCTTTTCCCCTTTCAGACTTCATCGCCGCGCATTGTTGTCGACTTCTGGTTAATCATTTTTCCCCTTTAAATCTTTTTTTGCCACTTTCGGTTAACCATTTCACCCAGCTTCTGGTTAACCATTTGCCCCATTATACTGAATTTTTCCGCTTTGGTTTAATCATTTCCCTGCTTTCTTGTCAACCTTTTCCCCTTTTGGACTTCGCCGCCGCACTTTGCTTTTGCCTTCTGGTTAAACATTTCTCCCTTTTAATCCTTTTTCCACTTTTGGTTCACCAGTTCACCCAGCTTCTGGTTAACCATTTCCCCTTTGGGACTTAAGTCTCTGAGCATCTTTTGGATTCTGGTTACCATTTGCCACTTTTTAAAATGTTGCCGCTTTTGTTTAATGCTTTCCCTGCTTTCTGGTCAACCTTTTCCCCTTACGACTTCGCCGCCGCACTTTGCTTTCGCCTTCTGGTTAATCATTTCACCCCTTTTAATCCTTTTTCCCACTTTGGGTTGGACAGTTCACCCAGCTACTGGTTAACCATTTCCCCTTTGGGACTTAAGTCTCTGAGCATTCTTTTGTGATTCTGGTTCACCATTTGTCCCTTTTTAAAAGATATTGCTGCTTTTGATTAAACCTTTCCCTGCTTTGCGGTCGACCTATTCCTCTTTCAGACTTCATCGCCGCACCTTGTTTTCGACATCTGGTTCAACATTTCTCCCCTTTTAATCCTTTTTCCCACTTTTGGTTAAGCAGTTCACCCAGCTTCTGGTTCACCATTTGCCCCTTTTTACTGAATTTTTCTGCTTTTGTTTAATCATTTCCCTGCTTTGCGGTCGACCTATTCCTCTTTCAGACTTCATCGCCGCGCATTGTTTTCGACATCTGGTTCAACATTTCTCCCCTTTTAATCCTCTTTCCCACTTTTGGTTAAGCAGTTCACCCAACTTCTGGTTAACCATTTGCCCCTTCTTACTGAATTTTTCTGCTTTTGTTTAATCATTTCCCTGCTTTATGGTCAACCTTTTCCCCTTTAGGACTTCGCCGCCGCACTTTGCTTTCGCCTTCTGGTTAATCATTTCACAACATTTTAATCCTTTTTCCCACTTTTGGTTAAACAGTTCACCCAGCTTCTGGTTAACCATTTGCCCCTTTGGGACTTAAGTCTCTGAGCATTCTTTTGGGATTCTGGTTCACCATTTGTCCCTTTTTAAAAGATATTGCTGCTTCTGTTTAATCCTTTCCCTGCTTTGCGGTCAACCTTTTCCTCTTTCAGACTTCATCGCCGCGCATTGTTTTCGACATCTGGTTCAACATTTCTCCCCTTTTAATCCTCTTTCCCACTTTTGGTTAAGCAGTTCACCCAACTTCTGGTTCACCACTTGCCCCTTTTTACTGAATTTTTCTGCTTTTGTTTAATCATTTCCCTGCTTTCCGGTCAACCTTTCCCTCTTTCAGACTTAATCGCCGCACATTGTTGTCGACTTCTGGTTGATCAGTTCACCCCTTTTTTATCCTTTTTCCCACTTTGGGTTAAGCAGTTCACCCAGCTTCTGGTTAACCATTTGCCCCTTTGGCACTTAAGTCTCTGAGCATTCTTTTGGGATTCTGGTAAACCATTTGTCCCTTTTTAAAAAATGCTGCTGCTTTTGTTTAATGCTTGCCCTGCTTTGCGGTCGATCATTTCACCCCTTTTAATCCATTTTTGCCACTTTGGGTTAAACAGTTCACACAACTTCTGGTTCACCATTTCACATTTCGGAACTTTTATTCCCACCATTACTTTGGGCTTCTGGTTCATCATTTCACGCTGTTTTACAAATCTTTGCCGCTTCACTTTTAATCCACAAACCGTGGCTCGCTTTCGGGTGGGGGGGGGGGGTAGCGGGTTTGGGCCGGGCACTCGACATCCCGGTGTGCGACCGGGTTCGTTCTGGTACCGCTCGGTGCCCCTCGTCCTGCTCTTGCCGCGGAAGCAAACCAGACGACCGTCGGTCTCACGCCCGAGGGGAGAGGAGGCGGAAAGCGGTTTGCAGCCTTTCGCTGTACCTCCGGCGGGCAGCGCCGCACCTCCGAGTGCTCGGTACCGTTCGCTGCACCTCGTCCGGCCGCACGCAGCGAGCCAAACCCGGAGGAAATCGGCCTGTGCCTTCTCGAGATATGGGCCTCCGGGTGGGACGGACAAACCGGGGCCCCGAGCTCGCTTTCGGCGGCCCGGCACTCGACTTCCCGGTGTCCGAACGTGATCCTTCCGGTACCCTTCGGTGCCCCTTGCCCGACTCTAGCTCCCGTGCTGAAGCGGAGTCGGTCGGCCTGACGGCCTGCCGAGTTAACCAGCGGAAAGCGGTGCGCAGCCTTTCGCTTGCAGCTCCGGCGGGCAGCGCCGCACCTCCGGCTGCTCAGTGCCGTCCGCTGCTCCCCTTCCGGCTGCACGCAGCGAACCATACCCGGAGGAAATCGGCCTCGGCCTTCCGGAGATATGGGCCTGCGAGTGGGACCAATAAATCGGTGCACATTTCCGGCTCGGTTTCCGGCCTCGGCACTATCAGTTCACGCCGTCCGACCGACGTCGTTCTGGCACGGTTCCGTT
>NW_027138315.1:35000-42500 GCF_035084215.1 Heptranchias perlo
CCATCCCCGTCGGACTTCCGAAGGGGTTCCCTCGACCGACTGACTTCCGAACTCCTTTCTGGGCTTAAACGGGTGGAATTCGGACCCTCTCGCAAGGGAGCCGAAGCCCGCCAGCCCCGGGAGGCCTCGGGGCCGCCGTTTTCAAGCCCGACCAAAAAACCCGAAAAATGGGGAAAAATGGGAAAAATTCCCACTCCCAAAAGGCTTAAAAGTCGGTTGGGCGGCAGCCCGGGTCGGTCTCTGCAGACCTGGAGGCGCTAGACACAAGTCTGGTAAACAGGCTAAGTCTCGACATGCCACCTCTTACTATCCTGCAGGTACCCCCGCCAATCCCCCGGAACCGGCTGGCAATTGGCGAATCAGCGGGACGAATTTGAATTCGTGACCGACTCTCTGACACCGAATCGCCGCAAACGCGTTTCGATTTTTCGGCTTCGGTACCTCCCATCAGACTTTGACTGGCCATATCTCCGGACTCACGTGTCGCAGCCGGGACCTTCAGGTACCGTTCGACGCGTCTAACCCTGCCCCGTCGAATGGCGCCCCTCGCGGTGTGGTCCGATTTCCGCATTTTGGTCAGATTTGCCTCCAAAGTTTTCAGATTGAGTTGACGAATGCCCCCTACGGGGTAACCTCTTGCCCTTTCGGACATGGTCCCTGTGACTTAATTTCCGCCTTTTGCTCAATCGTTTCCCCATTTATAATTAATTTTAAAAATCGGGTTACTCAGTTCTGGTTTACCAGTTCCCTCTTCGGACTTAGTTTTTGGTTAATCATTTCCGGTTCACCAGTTCCCGTTTTGGACTTAGTCTCTGCGGGCCGTTTCTCATCTTTTGGTTCATCAGTTCCCCTCTTTTAATAATTTTTGGGCTGCTTTCGTTTGATCATTTCCCTGCCTTCTGGGTGACTTTTGCCCCTTAGGACTTCATCGCCGCACATTATTTTCGACTTCTGGTTGATCATTTCACCCCTTTTAATCATTTTTGCAACTTTTGGTTAACCATTTCACCCAGCTTCTGGTTAACCATTTCCCCTTTGGGACTTAGTCTCTGAGCATTCTTTTGGGATTCTGGTTAATCATTTGCCAATTTTTAAAAAATGTTGCCGCTTTTGTTTAATGCTTTCTGGTCAACCTTTCCCTCATTCAGACTTCACCGCGGCACATTGCTTTAGCCTCCTGGTTAATCATTTCACCCCTTTTAATCATTTTTGCAACTTTTGGTTAACCATTTCCCCCAGCTTCTGGTTAACCATTTCCCCTTTGGGACTTGGTCTCTGAGCATTCTTTTGGGATTCTGGTTAATCATTTGCCAATTTTTTTAAAAATGTTGCCACTTTTGTTTAATGCTTTCTGGTCAACCTTTCCCTCTTTCAGACTTCACCGCGGCACATTGCTCCAGCCTCCTGGTTAATCATTTCACCCCTTTTAATCATTTTTGCAACTTTTGGTTAACCATTTCCCCCCAGCTTCTGGTTAACCATTTCCCCTTTGGGACTTAGTCTCTGAGCATTCTTTGGGATTCTGGTTAATCATTTGCCAATTTTTTAAAAATGTTGCCACTTTTGTTTAATGCTTTCTGGTCAACCTTTCCCTCTTTCAGACTTCACCGCGGCACATTGCTTTAGCCTCCTGGTTAATCATTTCACCCCTTTTAATCATTTTTGCAACTTTTGGTTAACCATTTCCCCCCAGCTTCTGGTTAACCATTTCCCCTTTGGGACTTAGTCTCTGAGCATTCTTTTGGGATTCTGGTTAATCATTTGCCAATTTTTAAAAAATGTTGCCACTTTTGTTTAATGCTTTCTGGTCAACCTTTCCCTCTTTCAGACTTCACCGCGGCACATTGCTTCAGCCTCCTGGTTAATCATTTCACCCCTTTTAATCATTTTTGCAACTTTTGGTTAACCATTTCCCCCAGCTTCTGGTTAACCATTTCCCCTTTGGGACTTAGTCTCTGAGCATTCTTTTGGGATTCTGGTTAATCATTTTGCCAATTTTTAAAAATGTTGCCGCTTTTGTTTAATGCTTTCTGGTCAACCTTTCCCTCTTTCAGACTTCACCGCGGCACATTGCTTTAGCCTCCTGGTTAATCATTTCACCCCTTTTAATCATTTTTGCAACTTTTGGTTAACCATTTCCCCCCAGCTTCTGGTTAACCATTTCCCCTTTGGGACTTGGTCTCTGAGCATTCTTTTGGGATTCTGGTTAATCATTTGCCAATTTTTTAAAAATGTTGCCACTTTTGTTTAATGCTTTCTGGTCAACCTTTCCCTCTTTCAGACTTCACCGCGGCACATTGCTTCAGCCTCCTGGTTAATCATTTCACCCCTTTTATCATTTTTGCAACTTTTGGTTAACCATTTCCCCCAGCTTCTGGTTAACCATTTCCCCCTTTGGGACTTAGTCTCTGAGCATTCTTTTGGAATTCTGGTTAATCATTTGCCAATTTTTAAAAAATGTTGCCGCTTTTGTTTAATGCTTCTGGTCAACCTTTCCTCTTTCAGACTTCACCGCGGCACATTGCTTTAGCCTCCTGGTTAATCATTTCACCCCTTTTAATCATTTTTGCAACTTTTGGTAACCATTTCCCCCAGCTTCTGGTTAACCATTTCCCTTTGGGACTTAGTCTCTGAGCATTCTTTTGGATTCTGGTTAATCATTTGCCACTTTTTAAAAAATGTTGCCGCTTTTGTTTAATGCTTTCTGGTCAAAACCTTTCCCTCTTTCAGACTTCACCGCGGCACATTGCTTTAGCCACCTGGTTAATCATTTCACCCCTTTTAATCATTTTTGCAACTTTTGGTTAACCATTTCCCCCAGCTTCTGGTTAACCATTTCCCCTTTGGGACTCAGTCTCTGAGCATTCTTTTGGATTCTGGTTAATCATTTGCCACTTTTTTAAAAATGTTGCCGCTTTTGTTTAATGCTTTCTGGTCAACCTTTCCCTCTTTCAGACCTTCACCGCGGCACATTGCTTTAGCCTCCTGGTTAATCATTTCACCCCTTTTAATCATTTTTGCAACTTTTGGTTAACCATTTCCCCCAGCTTCTGGTTAACCATTTCCCCTTTGGGACTTAGTCTCTGAGCATTCTTTTGGGATTCTGGTTAATCATTTGCCAATTTTTAAAAATGTTGCCGCTTTTGTTTAATGCTTTCTGGTCAACCTTTCCCTCTTTCAGACTTCACCGCGGCACATTGCTTTAGCCTCCTGGTTAATCATTTCACCCCTTTTAATCATTTTTTGCAACTTTTGGTTAACCATTTCCCCCCAGCTTCTGGTTAACCATTTCCCCTTTGGGACTTAGTCTCTGAGCATTCTTTTGGATTCTGGTTAATCATTTGCCAATTTTTAAAAAATGTTTGCCGCTTTTGTTAATGCTTTCCCTGCTTTGTGGTCAAACTTTTCCCTTTAGGACTTCATCGCCGCACATTATTTTCGAATTCTGGTTAATCATTTCACCCCTTTTAAATCATTTTTGCAACTTTTGGTTAACCATTTCCCCAGCTTCTGGTTAACCATTTCCCCTATGGGACTTAGTCTCTGAGCATTCTTTGGGATTCTGGTTAATCATTTGCCAATTTTAAAAAATGTTGCCGCTTTTGTTTAATGCTTTCTGGTCAACCTTTCCCTCTTTCAGACTTCACCGCGGCACATTGCTTTAGCCTCCTGGTTAATCATTTCACCCCTTTTAATCATTTTTGCAACTTTTGGTTAACCATTTCCCCCAGCTTCTGGTTAACCATTTCCCCTTTGGGACTTAGTCTCTGAGCATTCTTTTGGGATTCTGGTTAATTCATTTGCCACTTTTTTAAAAATGTTGCCGCTTTTGTTTAATCGTTTCCCTGCTATGTGGTCAACCTTTTCCCCTTTCAGGACTTCATCGCCGCGCATTGTTGTCGACTTCCTGGTAATCATTTTTCCCCCTTTAAATCTTTTTTTGCCACTTCGGTTAACCATTTCACCCAGCTTCTGGTTAACCATTTGCCCCATTATACTGAATTTTTCCGCTTTGGTTTAATCATTTCCTGCTTTCTTGTCAACCTTTTCCCCTTTTGGACTTCGCCGCCGCACTTTGCTTTTGCCTTCTGGTTAAACATTTCTCCCCTTTTAATCCTTTTTCCCACTTTTGGGTTCACCAGTTCACCCAGCTTCTGGTTAACCATTTCCCCTTTGGGACTTAAGTCTCTGAGCATTCTTTTGGGATTCTGGTTAACCATTTGCCACTTTTTAAAAATGTTGCCGCTTTTGTTTAATGCTTTCCCTGCTTTCTGTCAACCTTTTCCCCTTACGACTTCGCCGCCGCACTTTGCTTTCGCCTTCTGGTTAATCATTTCACCCCTTTTAATCCTTTTTCCCACTTTGGGTTGGACAGTTCACCCAGCTACTGGTTAACCATTTCCCCTTTGGGACTTAAGTCTCTGAGCATTCTTTTGTGATTCTGGTTCACCATTTGTCCCTTTTTAAAAGATATTGCTGCTTTTGATTAAACCTTTCCCTGCTTTGCGGTCGACCTATTCCTCTTTCAGACTTCATCGCCGCACCTTGTTTTCGACATCTGTTCAACATTTCTCCCCTTTTAATCCTTTTTTCCCCACTTTTGGTAAGCAGTTCACCCAGCTTCTGGTTCACCATTGCCCCTTTTTACTGAATTTTTCTGCTTTTGTTTAATCATTTCCCTGCTTTGCGGTCGACCTATTCCTCTTTCAGACTTCATCGCCGCGCATTGTTTTCGACATCTGGTTCAACATTTCTCCCCTTTTAATCCTCTTTCCCACTTTTGGTTAAGCAGTTCACCCAACTTCTGGTTACCATTTGCCCCTTCTTACTGAATTTTTCTGCTTTTGTTTAATCATTTCCTGCTTTATGGTCAACCTTTCCCCTTTAGGACTTCGCCGCCGCACTTTGCTTTCGCCTTCTGGTTAATCATTTCACAACATTTTAATCCTTTTTCCCACTTTTGGTTAAACAGTTCACCCAGCTTCTGGTTAACCATTGCCCCTTGGGACTTAAGTCTCTGAGCATTCTTTTGGGATTCTGGTTCACCATTTGTCCCTTTTTAAAAGATATTGCTGCTTCTGTTTATATCCTTTCCCTGCTTTGCGGTCAAACCTTTTCCTCTTTCAGACTTCATCGCCGCGCATTGTTTTCGACATCTGGTTCAACATTTCTCCCCTTTTAATCCTCTTTCCCACTTTTGGTTAAGCAGTTCACCCAACTTCTGGTTCACCACTTGCCCCTTTTTACTGAATTTTTCTGCTTTTGTTTAATCATTTCCCTGCTTTCCGGTCAAACCTTTCCCTCTTTCAGACTTAATCGCCGCACATTGTTGTCGACTTCTGGTTGATCAGTTCACCCCTTTTTTATCCTTTTCCCACTTTGGGTTAAGCAGTTTCACCCAGCTTCTGGTTAACCATTTGCCCCTTTTGGCACTTAAGTCTCTGAGCATTCTTTTGGGATTCTGGTAAACCATTTGTCCCTTTTTAAAAAATGCTGCTGCTTTTGTTTAATGCTTGCCCTGCTTTGCGGTCGATCATTTCACCCCTTTTAATCCATTTTTGCCACTTTGGGTTAAACAGTTCACACCAACTTCTGGTTCACCATTTCACATTTCGGAACTTTTATTCCACCATTACTTTGGGCTTCTGGTTCATCATTTCACGCTGTTTTACAAATCTTTGCCGCTTCACTTTTAATCCACAAACCGTGGCTCGCTTTCGGGTGGGGGGGGGGTTAGCGGGTTTGGGCCGGGCACTCGACATCCCGGTGTGCGACCGGGTTCGTTCTGGTACCGCTCGGTGCCCCTCGTCCTGCTCTTGCCGCGGAAGCAAACCAGACGACCGTCGGTCTCACGCCCGAGGGGGAGAGGAGGCGGAAAGCGGTTTGCAGCCTTTCGCTGTACCTCCGGCGGGCAGCGCCGCACCTCCGAGTGCTCGGTACCGTTCGCTGCACCTCGTCCGGCCGCACGCAGCGAGCCAAACCCGAGGAAATCGGCCTGTGCCTTCTCGAGATATGGGCCTCCGGGTGGGACGGACAAAACCGGGGCCCCGAGCTCGCTTTCGGCGGCCCGGCACTCGACTTCCCGGTGTCCGACGTGATCCTTCCGGTACCCTTCGGGCCCCTTGCCCCGACTCTAGCTCCCGTGCTGAAGCGGAGTCGGTCGGCCTGACGGCCTGCCGAGTTAACCAGCGGAAAGCGGTGCGCAGCCTTTCGCTTGCAGCTCCGGCGGGCAGCGCCGCACCTCCGGCTGCTCAGTGCCGTCCGCTGCTCCCCTTCCGGCTGCACGCAGCGAACCATACCCGGAGGAAATCGGCCTCGGCCTTCCGGAGATATGGGCCTGCGAGTGGGACCAATAAATCGGTGCACATTTCCGGCTCGGTTTCCGGCCTCGGCACTATCAGTTCACGCCGTCCGACCGACGTCGTTCTGGCACGGTTCCGTTGCTCCTTGATCCGGTCCAGCCACGGTATCAGCCGAAGATGGTGGGGGGGACACATTGCCCGCCGAGTTAGCCGGAGGAAATCGGCCTCGGACTTCCTCAGATATCAGCCTCCGGGTGGGACAGACAACCGGGGACCCGAGCACGCTTTCGCGGCCCGCTGGTCGACTTCCCGGTGTGCGACCGGGTTCGTTCCGGTACCGTTCGCTGCCCCTCGTCCTGCTCTAGCCGCGGAAACAAACCCGACGACCGTCGGTCTCACGCCCGCGGAGGGAGGTGGCGGAAAGTGGTTTGCAGCCTTTCGCTGTACCTCCGGCGGGCAGCGCCCGACCTCCGAGTGCTCGGTACCGTCCGCTGCGCCTGGTCCGGCCGCACACAACGAGCCATACCCGGTGGAAATCGGCCTGTGCCTTCCAGAGATATGGGCCTCCGGGTGGGACGGACAAACCGGGGCCCCGTGCTCGCTTTCGGCGGCCCGCTAGGTCGACTTCCCGGTGTGCGACCGGGTTCCTTCCGGTACCGTTCGCTGCCCCTCGTCCTGCTCTAGCCGCGGAAACAAACCCGACGACCGTCGGTCTCACGCCCGCGGAGGGAGGCGGCGGAAAGTGGTTTGCAGCCTTTCGCTGTACCTCCGGCGGGCAGCGCCCGACCTCCGAGTGCTCGGTACCGTCCGCTGCGCCTGGTCCGGCCGCACACAACGAGCCATACCCGGTGGAAATCGGCCTGTGTCTTCCGGAGATATGGGCCTCCGGGTGGGACGGACAAACCGGGGCCCGAGCGGTGGCAACCTGCTCGCTTTCGGCGGCCCGGCACTCGACTTCCCGGTGTGCGAACGTCATCGTTCCGGTACCCTTCGGTGCCCCTTGCCCCACTCTAGCTCCGGTGCTAAAGCGGAGTCGGTCGGTCTCACGGACGCCGAGTTAGCAGGCGGAAAGCGGTGCGCAGCCTTTCGCTGTCACTCCGGCGGGCAGCACCGCACCTCCGAGTGCTCGGTACCGAACGCTGCGCCGCCTCCTGCCGCACGCAACGAGCCATACCCGCAGGAAATCGGCCTCGGGCGT
>NW_027138315.1:55000-58942 GCF_035084215.1 Heptranchias perlo
AGTCATCGCTATGCCGGCACAGGTGACTTTCAAGTTAAAGAGTTCTCTTTATTGGCTTTCAAAAAAATCTGCAAAGTGTCACAGAGATTTTGAGAAACTCTTTTTTTTCTTTATATTATTATAATATAATATAATGTGTATATGTTTTCGAAAAGCATCCACCAGCAATCCATGGTGAGCCTCTCTCTGCTGGCAAGCTCCTCCTGCCTGAGCCCGACGCTGTCGAGGCTCAACACGATTTCAGACTGACAAAGAGTTCGAAAATTGCCGCCTGATGTAGCTTTAAATGCTGACAGGTGACTTCCGAGTGCTCTTGTAAAGGTCTCCGCTTTGAAATTGAGAGCCTTTTGCCAAGTGTCACTTTTTCAGGCACTCTTAAAGTGCACCTGGGCTGTCAGAGAAAGCTCTGAAAATCGTGTTCTCGAAAATCTCCGGGTACCCGACCAATCCCTAGGTGCCCGAATGACAAGTGTCAATTCGGCAGGACGGCCTCCCACCTCCGGCCGCAGATGCGTCACTAAATCCCCGCAACGGGGGCTTTCTCATTTCGGCATAGGGGCTTCCGCGGCCAACTCATTAACCTGTGCTCGGACTTTTTGTGCCACAAGTGCAAGGGACCGTTTGCCGGCAGCTACTCGCACCCCCCCGCCCAGGGGGGGAATCCTCTGACCGGAGATCCGAAACGCCGGCCGAATCCATCCCCGTCGGACTTCCGAAGGGGTTCCCTCGACCGACTGACTTCCGAACTCCTTTCTGGGCTTAAACGGGTGGAATTCGGACCCTCTCGCAAGGGAGCCGAAGCCCGCCAGCCCCGGGAGGCCTCGGGGCCGCCGTTTTCAAGCCCGACCAAAAAACCCGAAAAATGGGGAAAAATGGGAAAAATTCCCACTCCCAAAAGGCTTAAAAGTCGGTTGGGCGGCAGCCCGGGTCGGTCTCTGCAGACCTGGAGGCGCTAGACACAAGTCTGGTAAACAGGCTAAGTCTCGACATGCCACCTCTTACTATCCTGCAGGTACCCCGCCAATCCCCCCGGAACCGGCTGGCAATTGGCGAATCAGCGGGACGAATTTGAATTCGTGACCGACTCTCTGACACCGAATCGCCGCAAACGCGTTTCGATTTTTCGGCTTCGGTACCTCCCATCAGACTTTGACTGGCCATATCTCCGGACTCACGTGTCGCAGCCGGGACCTTCAGGTACCGTTCGACGCGTCTACCCCTGCCCCGTCGAATGGCGCCCCTCGCGGTGTGGTCCGATTTCCGCATTTTGGTCAGATTTGCCTCCAAAATTTTCAGATTGAGTTGACGAATGCCCCCTACGGGGTAACCTCTTGCCCTTTCGGACCTGGTCCCTGTGACTTAATTTCCGCCTTTTGCTCAATCGTTTCCCCATTTATAATTAATTTTAAAAATCGGGTTACTCAGTTCTGGTTTACCAGTTCCCTCTTCGGACTTAGTTTTTGGTTAATCATTTCCGGTTCACCAGTTCCCGTTTTGGACTTAGTCTCTGCGGGCCGTTTCTCATCTTTTGGTTCATCAGTTCCCCTCTTTTAATAATTTTTTGGCTGCTTTCGTTTGATCATTTCCCTGCCTTCTGGGTAACTTTTCCCCCTTAGGACTTCATCGCCGCACATTATTTTCGACTTCTGGTTGATCATTTCACCCCTTTTAATCATTTTTGCAACTTTTGGTTAACCATTTCCCCCAGCTTCTGGTTAACCATTTCCCCTTTGGGACTTAGTCTCTGAGCATTCTTTTGGGATTCTGGTTAACCATTTGCCAATTTTTAAAAAATGTTGCCACTTTTGTTTAATGCTTTCCGGTCAACCTTTGCCTCTTTCAGACTTCACCGCGGCACATTGCTTCAGCCTCCTGGTTAATCATTTCACCCCTTTTAATCATTTTTGCAACTTTTGGTTAACCATTTCCCCCAGCTTCTGGTTAACCATTTCCCCTTTGGGACTTAGTCTCTGAGCATTCTTTTGGGATTCTGGTTAATCATTTGCCAATTTTTAAAAAATGTTGCCGCTTTTGTTTAATGCTTTCTGGTCAACCTTTCCCTCTTTCAGACTTCACCGCGGCACATTGCTTTAGCCTCCTGGTTAATCATTTCACCCCTTTTAATCATTTTTGCAACTTTTGGTTAACCATTTCCCCCAGCTTCTGGTTAACCATTTCCCCTTTGGGACTTAGTCTCTGAGCATTCTTTTGGGATTCTGGTTAATCATTTGCCAATTTTTAAAAATGTTGCCGCTTTTGTTTAATGCTTTCTGGTCAACCTTTCCCAATTTCAGACTTCACCGCGGCACATTGCTTTAGCCTCCTGATTAATCATTTCACCCCTTTTAATCATTTTTGCAACTTTTGGTTAACCATTTCCCCAGCTTCTGGTTAACCATTTCCCCTTTGGGACTCGGTCTCTGAGCATTCTTTTGGGATTCTGGTTAATCATTTGCCAATTTTTAAAAATGTTGCCGCTTTTGTTTAATGCTTTCTGGTCAACCTTTCCCTCTTTCAGACTTCACCGCGGCACATTGCTTTAGCCTCCTGGTTAATCATTTCACCCCTTTTAATCATTTTTGCAACTTTTGGTTAACCATTTCCCCCAGCTTCTGGTTAACCATTTCCCCTTTGGGACTTAGTCTCTGAGCATTCTTTTGGGATTCTGGTTAACCATTTGCCAATTTTTTTAAAATGTTGCCACTTTTGTTTAATGCTTTCTGGTCAACCTTTCCCTCTTTCAGACTTCACCGCGGCACATTGCTTCAGCCTCCTGGTTAATCATTTCACCCCTTTTAATCATTTTTGCAACTTTTGGTTAACCATTTCCCCCAGCTTCTGGTTAACCATTTCCCCTTTGGGACTTAGTCTCTGAGCATTCTTTTGGGATTCTGGTTAATCATTTGCCACTTTTTTAAAAATGTTGCCGCTTTTGTTTAATGCTTTCCCTGCTTTGTGGTCAAACTTTTCCCCTTTAGGACTTCATCGCCGCACATTATTTTCGACTTCTGGTTAATCATTTCACCCCTTTTAATCATTTTTGCAACTTTTGGTTAACCATTTCCCCAGCTTCTGGTTAACCATTTCCCCTATGGGACTTAGTCTCTGAGCATTCTTTTGGGATTCTGGTTAATCATTTGCCAATTTTTAAAAAATGTTGCCGCTTTTGTTTAATGCTTTCTGGTCAACCTTTCCCTCTTTCAGACTTCACCGCGGCACATTGCTTTAGCCTCCTGGTTAATCATTTCACCCTTTTAATCATTTTTGCAACTTTTGGTTAACCATTTCCCCAGCTTCTGGTTAACCATTTCCCCTTTGGGACTTAGTCTCTGAGCATTCTTTTGGGATTCTGGTTAATCATTTGCCACTTTTTAAAAAATGTTGCCGCTTTTGTTTAATCGTTTCCCTGCTATGTGGTCAACCTTTTCCCCTTTCAGACTTCATCGCCGCGCATTGTTGTCGACTTCTGGTTAATCATTTTTCCCCTTTAAATCTTTTTTGCCACTTTCGGTTAACCATTTCACCCAGCTTCTGGTTAACCATTTGCCCCATTATACTGAATTTTTCCGCTTTGGTTTAATCATTTCCCTGCTTTCTTGTCAACCTTTTCCCCTTTTGGACTTCGCCGCCGCACTTTGCTTTTGCCTTCTGGTTAAACATTTCTCCCCTTTTAATCCTTTTTCCCACTTTTGGTTCACCAGTTCACCCAGCTTCTGGTTAACCATTTCCCCTTTGGGACTTAAGTCTCTGAGCATTCTTTTGGGATTCTGGTTAACCATTTGCCACTTTTAAAAAATGTTGCCGCTTTTGTTTAATGCTTTCCCTGCTTTCTGGTCAACCTTTTCCCCTTACGACTTCGCCGCCGCACTTTGCTTTCGCCTTCTGGTTAATCATTTCACCCCTTTTAATCCTTTTTCCCACTTTGGGTTAGACAGTTCACCA
>NW_027138316.1:0-58896 GCF_035084215.1 Heptranchias perlo
CCTCTTGGTTCTGGCCCGCACCTCAGACTGTTGCTGTTGTCCAAATGAATGCACCTTGTGCTTTAGCTTTAGGCACCATCCAGAGTTCCTGCTTGGCTACTACTGAATGTGTCCTGTCCTGCAGCCTTAAGTACCATCCATCGTTCCTTCTTGGAACACTCCGACCGGTTTCGCCATCTTGCGGCTCATCAGGGAGCTATAAACAAACAGACCAAGTCCTTAGTGCGTCACTTGCAAAAGTTAGGTTTTAAAATGGTGGGCAGAGGGGGGAAACGCCCTCCCTATGTTGTCTGCCTCTTGGTTCTGGCCCGCACCTCAGACTGTTGCTGTTGTCCAAATGAATGCACCTTGTGCTTTAGCTTTAGGCACCATCCAGAGTTCCTGCTTGGCTACTACTGAATGTGTCCTGTCCTGCAGCCTTAAGTACCATCCATCGTTCCTTCTTGGAACACTCCGACCGGTTTCGCCATCTTGCGGCTCATCAGGGAGCTATAAACAAACAGACCAAGTCCTTAGTGCGTCACTTGCAAAAGTTAGGTTTTAAAATGGTGGGCAGAGGGGGGAAACGCCCTCCCTATGTTGTCTGCCTCTTGGTTCTGGCCCGCACCTCAGACTGTTGCTGTTGTCCAAATGAATGCACCTTGTGCTTTAGCTTTAGGCACCATCCAGAGTTCCTGCTTGGCTACTACTGAATGTGTCCTGTCCTGCAGCCTTAAGTACCATCCATCGTTCCTTCTTGGAACACTCCGACCGGTTTCGCCATCTTGCGGCTCATCAGGGAGCTATAAACAAACAGACCAAGTCCTTAGTGCGTCACTTGCAAAAGTTAGGTTTTAAAATGGTGGGCAGAGGGGGGAAACGCCCTCCCTATGTTGTCTGCCTCTTGGTTCTGGCCCGCACCTCAGACTGTTGCTGTTGTCCAAATGAATGCACCTTGTGCTTTAGCTTTAGGCACCATCCAGAGTTCCTGCTTGGCTACTACTGAATGTGTCCTGTCCTGCAGCCTTAAGTACCATCCATCGTTCCTTCTTGGAACACTCCGACCGGTTTCGCCATCTTGCGGCTCATCAGGGAGCTATAAACAAACAGACCAAGTCCTTAGTGCGTCACTTGCAAAAGTTAGGTTTTAAAATGGTGGGCAGAGGGGGGAAACGCCCTCCCTATGTTGTCTGCCTCTTGGTTCTGGCCCGCACCTCAGACTGTTGCTGTTGTCCAAATGAATGCACCTTGTGCTTTAGCTTTAGGCACCATCCAGAGTTCCTGCTTGGCTACTACTGAATGTGTCCTGTCCTGCAGCCTTAAGTACCATCCATCGTTCCTTCTTGGAACACTCCGACCGGTTTCGCCATCTTGCGGCTCATCAGGGAGCTATAAACAAACAGACCAAGTCCTTAGTGCGTCACTTGCAAAAGTTAGGTTTTAAAATGGTGGGCAGAGGGGGGAAACGCCCTCCCTATGTTGTCTGCCTCTTGGTTCTGGCCCGCACCTCAGACTGTTGCTGTTGTCCAAATGAATGCACCTTGTGCTTTAGCTTTAGGCACCATCCAGAGTTCCTGCTTGGCTACTACTGAATGTGTCCTGTCCTGCAGCCTTAAGTACCATCCATCGTTCCTTCTTGGAACACTCCGACCGGTTTCGCCATCTTGCGGCTCATCAGGGAGCTATAAACAAACAGACCAAGTCCTTAGTGCGTCACTTGCAAAAGTTAGGTTTTAAAATGGTGGGCAGAGGGGGGAAACGCCCTCCCTATGTTGTCTGCCTCTTGGTTCTGGCCCGCACCTCAGACTGTTGCTGTTGTCCAAATGAATGCACCTTGTGCTTTAGCTTTAGGCACCATCCAGAGTTCCTGCTTGGCTACTACTGAATGTGTCCTGTCCTGCAGCCTTAAGTACCATCCATCGTTCCTTCTTGGAACACTCCGACCGGTTTCGCCATCTTGCGGCTCATCAGGGAGCTACAAACAAACAGACCAAGTCCTTAGTGCGTCACTTGCAAAAGTTAGGTTTTAAAATGGTGGGCAGAGGGGGGAAACGCCCTCCCTATGTTGTCTGCCTCTTGGTTCTGGCCCGCACCTCAGACTGTTGCTGTTGTCCAAATGAATGCACCTTGTGCTTTAGCTTTAGGCACCATCCAGAGTTCCTGCTTGGCTACTACTGAATGTGTCCCGTCCTCCAGCCTTAAGTACCATCCATCGTTCCTTCTTGGAACACTCCGACCGGTTTCGCCATCTCGCGGCTCATCAGGGAGCTACAAACAAACAGACCAAGTCCTTAGTGCGTCACTTGCAAAAGTTAGGTTTTAAAATGGTGGGCAGAGGGGGGAAACGCCCTCCCTATGTTGTCTGCCTCTTGGTTCTGGCCCGCACCTCAGACTGTTGCTGTTGTCCAAATGAATGCACCTTGTGCTTTAGCTTTAGGCACCATCCAGAGTTCCTGCTTGGCTACTACTGAATGTGTCCCGTCCTCCAGCCTTAAGTACCATCCATCGTTCCTTCTTGGAACACTCCGACCGGTTTCGCCATCTCGCGGCTCATCAGGGAGCTACAAACAAACAGACCAAGTCCTTAGTGCGTCACTTGCAAAAGTTAGGTTTTAAAATGGTGGGCAGAGGGGGGAAACGCCCTCCCTATGTTGTCTGCCTCTTGGTTCTGGCCCGCACCTCAGACTGTTGCTGTTGTCCAAATGAATGCACCTTGTGCTTTAGCTTTAGGCACCATCCAGAGTTCCTGCTTGGCTACTACTGAATGTGTCCCGTCCTCCAGCCTTAAGTACCATCCATCGTTCCTTCTTGGAACACTCCGACCGGTTTTGCCATCTCGCGGCTCATCAGGGAGCTACAAACAAACAGACCAAGTCCTTAGTGCGTCACTTGCAAAAGTTAGGTTTTAAAATGGTGGGCAGAGGGGGGAAACGCCCTCCCTATGTTGTCTGCCTCTTGGTTCTGGCCCGCACCTCAGACTGTTGCTGTTGTCCAAATGAATGCACCTTGTGCTTTAGCTTTAGGCACCATCCAGAGTTCCTGCTTGGCTACTACTGAATGTGTCCCGTCCTCCAGCCTTAAGTACCATCCATCGTTCCTTCTTGGAACACTCCGACCGGTTTCGCCATCTCGCGGCTCATCAGGGAGCTACAAACAAACAGACCAAGTCCTTAGTGCGTCACTTGCAAAAGTTAGGTTTTAAAATGGTGGGCAGAGGGGGGAAACGCCCTCCCTATGTTGTCTGCCTCTTGGTTCTGGCCCGCACCTCAGACTGTTGCTGTTGTCCAAATGAATGCACCTTGTGCTTTAGCTTTAGGCACCATCCAGAGTTCCTGCTTGGCTACTACTGAATGTGTCCCGTCCTCCAGCCTTAAGTACCATCCATCGTTCCTTCTTGGAACACTCCGACCGGTTTCGCCATCTCGCGGCTCATCAGGGAGCTACAAACAAACAGACCAAGTCCTTAGTGCGTCACTTGCCAAAGTTAGGTTTTAAAATGGTGGGCAGAGGGGGGAAACGCCCTCCCTATGTTGTCTGCCTCTTGGTTCTGGCCCGCACCTCAGACTGTTGCTGTTGTCCAAATGAATGCACCTTGTGCTTTAGCTTTAGGCACCATCCAGAGTTCCTGCTTGGCTACTACTGAATGTGTCCCGTCCTCCAGCCTTAAGTACCATCCATCGTTCCTTCTTGGAACACTCCGACCGGTTTCGCCATCTCGCGGCTCATCAGGGAGCTACAAACAAACAGACCAAGTCCTTAGTGCGTCACTTGCAAAAGTTAGGTTTTAAAATGGTGGGCAGAGGGGGGAAACGCCCTCCCTATGTTGTCTGCCTCTTGGTTCTGGCCCGCACCTCAGACTGTTGCTGTTGTCCAAATGAATGCACCTTGTGCTTTAGCTTTAGGCACCATCCAGAGTTCCTGCTTGGCTACTACTGAATGTGTCCCGTCCTCCAGCCTTAAGTACCATCCATCGTTCCTTCTTGGAACACTCCGACCGGTTTCGCCATCTCGCGGCTCATCAGGGAGCTACAAACAAACAGACCAAGTCCTTAGTGCGTCACTTGCCAAAGTTAGGTTTTAAAATGGTGGGCAGAGGGGGGAAACGCCCTCCCTATGTTGTCTGCCTCTTGGTTCTGGCCCGCACCTCAGACTGTTGCTGTTGTCCAAATGAATGCACCTTGTGCTTTAGCTTTAGGCACCATCCAGAGTTCCTGCTTGGCTACTACTGAATGTGTCCCGTCCTCCAGCCTTAAGTACCATCCATCGTTCCTTCTTGGAACACTCCGACCGGTTTCGCCATCTCGCGGCTCATCAGGGAGCTACAAACAAACAGACCAAGTCCTTAGTGCGTCACTTGCAAAAGTTAGGTTTTAAAATGGTGGGCAGAGGGGGGAAACGCCCTCCCTATGTTGTCTGCCTCTTGGTTCTGGCCCGCACCTCAGACTGTTGCTGTTGTCCAAATGAATGCACCTTGTGCTTTAGCTTTAGGCACCATCCAGAGTTCCTGCTTGGCTACTACTGAATGTGTCCCGTCCTCCAGCCTTAAGTACCATCCATCGTTCCTTCTTGGAACACTCCGACCGGTTTCGCCATCTCGCGGCTCATCAGGGAGCTACAAACAAACAGACCAAGTCCTTAGTGCGTCACTTGCAAAAGTTAGGTTTTAAAATGGTGGGCAGAGGGGGGAAACGCCCTCCCTATGTTGTCTGCCTCTTGGTTCTGGCCTGCACCTTAGACTGTTGCTGTTGTCCAAATGAATGCACCTTGTGCTTTAGCTTTAGGCACCATCCAGAGTTCCTGCTTGGCTACTACTGAATGTGTCCCGTCCTCCAGCCTTAAGTACCATCCATCGTTCCTTCTTGGAACACTCCGACCGGTTTCGCCATCTCGCGGCTCATCAGGGAGCTACAAACAAACAGACCAAGTCCTTAGTGCGTCACTTGCAAAAGTTAGGTTTTAAAATGGTGGGCAGAGGGGGGAAAACGCCCTCCCTATGTTGTCTGCCTCTTGGTTCTGGCCCGCACCTCAGACTGTTGCTGTTGTCCAAATGAATGCACCTTGTGCTTTAGCTTTAGGCACCATCCAGAGTTCCTGCTTGGCTACTACTGAATGTGTCCCGTCCTCCAGCCTTAAGTACCATCCATCGTTCCTTCTTGGAACACTCCGACCGGTTTTGCCATCTCGCGGCTCATCAGGGAGCTACAAACAAACAGACCAAGTCCTTAGTGCGTCACTTGCAAAAGTTAGGTTTTAAAATGGTGGGCAGAGGGGGGAAACGCCCTCCCTATGTTGTCTGCCTCTTGGTTCTGGCCCGCACCTCAGACTGTTGCTGTTGTCCAAATGAATGCACCTTGTGCTTTAGCTTTAGGCACCATCCAGAGTTCCTGCTTGGCTACTACTGAATGTGTCCCGTCCTCCAGCCTTAAGTACCATCCATCGTTCCTTCTTGGAACACTCCGACCGGTTTCGCCATCTCGCGGCTCATCAGGGAGCTACAAACAAACAGACCAAGTCCTTAGTGCGTCACTTGCAAAAGCTGCGTTAGGGTTAGGGTTAGGGTTAGGGTTAGGGTTAGGGTTAGGGTTAGTGCTGCATTAGGGTTAGGGTTAGGGTTAGGGTTAGGGTTAGGGTTAGGGTTAGGTTTTAAAATGGTGGGCAGAGGGGGGAAACGCCCTCCCTATGTTGTCTGCCTCTTGGTTCTGGCCCGCACCTCAGACTGTTGCTGTTGTCCAAATGAATGCACCTTGTGCTTTAGCTTTAGGCACCATCCAGAGTTCCTGCTTGGCTACTACTGAATGTGTCCTGTCCTGCAGCCTTAAGTACCATCCATCGTTCCTTCTTGGAACACTCCGACCGGTTTCGCCATCTTGCGGCTCATCAGGGAGCTATAAACAAACAGACCAAGTCCTTAGTGCGTCACTTGCAAAAGTTAGGTTTTAAAATGGTGGGCAGAGGGGGGAAACGCCCTCCCTATGTTGTCTGCCTCTTGGTTCTGGCCCGCACCTCAGACTGTTGCTGTTGTCCAAATGAATGCACCTTGTGCTTTAGCTTTAGGCACCATCCAGAGTTCCTGCTTGGCTACTACTGAATGTGTCCTGTCCTGCAGCCTTAAGTACCATCCATCGTTCCTTCTTGGAACACTCCGACCGGTTTC
The DNA here is from genome assembly GCF_035084215.1 of Heptranchias perlo. NCBI lineage: Eukaryota > Metazoa > Chordata > Chondrichthyes > Hexanchiformes > Hexanchidae > Heptranchias > Heptranchias perlo. The sequence goes on from NW_027138316.1 coordinate 6,134, forward strand.
GCCATCTTGCGGCTCATCAGGGAGCTATAAACAAACAGACCAAGTCCTTAGTGCGTCACTTGCAAAAGTTAGGTTTTAAAATGGTGGGCAGAGGGGGGAAACGCCCTCCCTATGTTGTCTGCCTCTTGGTTCTGGCCCGCACCTCAGACTGTTGCTGTTGTCCAAATGAATGCACCTTGTGCTTTAGCTTTAGGCACCATCCAGAGTTCCTGCTTGGCTACTACTGAATGTGTCCTGTCCTGCAGCCTTAAGTACCATCCATCGTTCCTTCTTGGAACACTCCGACCGGTTTCGCCATCTTGCGGCTCATCAGGGAGCTATAAACAAACAGACCAAGTCCTTAGTGCGTCACTTGCAAAAGTTAGGTTTTAAAATGGTGGGCAGAGGGGGGAAACGCCCTCCCTATGTTGTCTGCCTCTTGGTTCTGGCCCGCACCTCAGACTGTTGCTGTTGTCCAAATGAATGCACCTTGTGCTTTAGCTTTAGGCACCATCCAGAGTTCCTGCTTGGCTACTACTGAATGTGTCCTGTCCTGCAGCCTTAAGTACCATCCATCGTTCCTTCTTGGAACACTCCGACCGGTTTCGCCATCTTGCGGCTCATCAGGGAGCTATAAACAAACAGACCAAGTCCTTAGTGCGTCACTTGCAAAAGTTAGGTTTTAAAATGGTGGGCAGAGGGGGGAAACGCCCTCCCTATGTTGTCTGCCTCTTGGTTCTGGCCCGCACCTCAGACTGTTGCTGTTGTCCAAATGAATGCACCTTGTGCTTTAGCTTTAGGCACCATCCAGAGTTCCTGCTTGGCTACTACTGAATGTGTCCTGTCCTGCAGCCTTAAGTACCATCCATCGTTCCTTCTTGGAACACTCCGACCGGTTTCGCCATCTTGCGGCTCATCAGGGAGCTATAAACAAACAGACCAAGTCCTTAGTGCGTCACTTGCAAAAGTTAGGTTTTAAAATGGTGGGCAGAGGGGGGAAACGCCCTCCCTATGTTGTCTGCCTCTTGGTTCTGGCCCGCACCTCAGACTGTTGCTGTTGTCCAAATGAATGCACCTTGTGCTTTAGCTTTAGGCACCATCCAGAGTTCCTGCTTGGCTACTACTGAATGTGTCCTGTCCTGCAGCCTTAAGTACCATCCATCGTTCCTTCTTGGAACACTCCGACCGGTTTCGCCATCTTGCGGCTCATCAGGGAGCTATAAACAAACAGACCAAGTCCTTAGTGCGTCACTTGCAAAAGTTAGGTTTTAAAATGGTGGGCAGAGGGGGGAAACGCCCTCCCTATGTTGTCTGCCTCTTGGTTCTGGCCCGCACCTCAGACTGTTGCTGTTGTCCAAATGAATGCACCTTGTGCTTTAGCTTTAGGCACCATCCAGAGTTCCTGCTTGGCTACTACTGAATGTGTCCTGTCCTGCAGCCTTAAGTACCATCCATCGTTCCTTCTTGGAACACTCCGACCGGTTTCGCCATCTTGCGGCTCATCAGGGAGCTATAAACAAACAGACCAAGTCCTTAGTGCGTCACTTGCAAAAGTTAGGTTTTAAAATGGTGGGCAGAGGGGGGAAACGCCCTCCCTATGTTGTCTGCCTCTTGGTTCTGGCCCGCACCTCAGACTGTTGCTGTTGTCCAAATGAATGCACCTTGTGCTTTAGCTTTAGGCACCATCCAGAGTTCCTGCTTGGCTACTACTGAATGTGTCCTGTCCTGCAGCCTTAAGTACCATCCATCGTTCCTTCTTGGAACACTCCGACCGGTTTCGCCATCTTGCGGCTCATCAGGGAGCTATAAACAAACAGACCAAGTCCTTAGTGCGTCACTTGCAAAAGTTAGGTTTTAAAATGGTGGGCAGAGGGGGGAAACGCCCTCCCTATGTTGTCTGCCTCTTGGTTCTGGCCCGCACCTCAGACTGTTGCTGTTGTCCAAATGAATGCACCTTGTGCTTTAGCTTTAGGCACCATCCAGAGTTCCTGCTTGGCTACTACTGAATGTGTCCTGTCCTGCAGCCTTAAGTACCATCCATCGTTCCTTCTTGGAACACTCCGACCGGTTTCGCCATCTTGCGGCTCATCAGGGAGCTATAAACAAACAGACCAAGTCCTTAGTGCGTCACTTGCAAAAGTTAGGTTTTAAAATGGTGGGCAGAGGGGGGAAACGCCCTCCCTATGTTGTCTGCCTCTTGGTTCTGGCCCGCACCTCAGACTGTTGCTGTTGTCCAAATGAATGCACCTTGTGCTTTAGCTTTAGGCACCATCCAGAGTTCCTGCTTGGCTACTACTGAATGTGTCCTGTCCTGCAGCCTTAAGTACCATCCATCGTTCCTTCTTGGAACACTCCGACCGGTTTCGCCATCTTGCGGCTCATCAGGGAGCTATAAACAAACAGACCAAGTCCTTAGTGCGTCACTTGCAAAAGTTAGGTTTTAAAATGGTGGGCAGAGGGGGGAAACGCCCTCCCTATGTTGTCTGCCTCTTGGTTCTGGCCCGCACCTCAGACTGTTGCTGTTGTCCAAATGAATGCACCTTGTGCTTTAGCTTTAGGCACCATCCAGAGTTCCTGCTTGGCTACTACTGAATGTGTCCTGTCCTGCAGCCTTAAGTACCATCCATCGTTCCTTCTTGGAACACTCCGACCGGTTTCGCCATCTTGCGGCTCATCAGGGAGCTAAAAACAAACAGACCAAGTCCTTAGTGCGTCACTTGCAAAAGTTAGGTTTTAAAATGGTGGGCAGAGGGGGGAAACGCCCTCCCTATGTTGTCTGCCTCTTGGTTCTGGCCCGCACCTCAGACTGTTGCTGTTGTCCAAATGAATGCACCTTGTGCTTTAGCTTTAGGCACCATCCAGAGTTCCTGCTTGGCTACTACTGAATGTGTCCTGTCCTGCAGCCTTAAGTACCATCCATCGTTCCTTCTTGGAACACTCCGACCGGTTTCGCCATCTTGCGGCTCATCAGGGAGCTATAAACAAACAGACCAAGTCCTTAGTGCGTCACTTGCAAAAGTTAGGTTTTAAAATGGTGGGCAGAGGGGGGAAACGCCCTCCCTATGTTGTCTGCCTCTTGGTTCTGGCCCGCACCTCAGACTGTTGCTGTTGTCCAAATGAATGCACCTTGTGCTTTAGCTTTAGGCACCATCCAGAGTTCCTGCTTGGCTACTACTGAATGTGTCCTGTCCTGCAGCCTTAAGTACCATCCATCGTTCCTTCTTGGAACACTCCGACCGGTTTCGCCATCTTGCGGCTCATCAGGGAGCTATAAACAAACAGACCAAGTCCTTAGTGCGTCACTTGCAAAAGTTAGGTTTTAAAATGGTGGGCAGAGGGGGGAAACGCCCTCCCTATGTTGTCTGCCTCTTGGTTCTGGCCCGCACCTCAGACTGTTGCTGTTGTCCAAATGAATGCACCTTGTGCTTTAGCTTTAGGCACCATCCAGAGTTCCTGCTTGGCTACTACTGAATGTGTCCCGTCCTGCAGCCTTAAGTACCATCCATCGTTCCTTCTTGGAACACTCCGACCGGTTTCGCCATCTTGCGGCTCATCAGGGAGCTACAAACAAACAGACCAAGTCCTTAGTGCGTCACTTGCAAAAGTTAGGTTTTAAAATGGTGGGCAGAGGGGGGAAACGCCCTCCCTATGTTGTCTGCCTCTTGGTTCTGGCCCGCACCTCAGACTGTTGCTGTTGTCCAAATGAATGCACCTTGTGCTTTAGCTTTAGGCACCATCCAGAGTTCCTGCTTGGCTACTACTGAATGTGTCCCGTCCTGCAGCCTTAAGTACCATCCATCGTTCCTTCTTGGAACACTCCGACCGGTTTCGCCATCTTGCGGCTCATCAGGGAGCTACAAACAAACAGACCAAGTCCTTAGTGCGTCACTTGCAAAAGTTAGGTTTTAAAATGGTGGGCAGAGGGGGGAAACGCCCTCCCTATGTTGTCTGCCTCTTGGTTCTGGCCCGCACCTCAGACTGTTGCTGTTGTCCAAATGAATGCACCTTGTGCTTTAGCTTTAGGCACCATCCAGAGTTCCTGCTTGGCTACTACTGAATGTGTCCCGTCCTGCAGCCTTAAGTACCATCCATCGTTCCTTCTTGGAACACTCCGACCGGTTTCGCCATCTCGCGGCTCATCAGGGAGCTACAAACAAACAGACCAAGTCCTTAGTGCGTCACTTGCAAAAGTTAGGTTTTAAAATGGTGGGCAGAGGGGGGAAACGCCCTCCCTATGTTGTCTGCCTCTTGGTTCTGGCCCGCACCTCAGACTGTTGCTGTTGTCCAAATGAATGCACCTTGTGCTTTAGCTTTAGGCACCATCCAGAGTTCCTGCTTGGCTACTACTGAATGTGTCCCGTCCTGCAGCCTTAAGTACCATCCATCGTTCCTTCTTGGAACACTCCGACCGGTTTCGCCATCTTGCGGCTCATCAGGGAGCTACAAACAAACAGACCAAGTCCTTAGTGCGTCACTTGCAAAAGTTAGGTTTTAAAATGGTGGGCAGAGGGGGGAAACGCCCTCCCTATGTTGTCTGCCTCTTGGTTCTGGCCCGCACCTCAGACTGTTGCTGTTGTCCAAATGAATGCACCTTGTGCTTTAGCTTTAGGCACCATCCAGAGTTCCTGCTTGGCTACTACTGAATGTGTCCCGTCCTGCAGCCTTAAGTACCATCCATCGTTCCTTCTTGGAACACTCCGACCGGTTTCGCCATCTTGCGGCTCATCAGGGAGCTACAAACAAACAGACCAAGTCCTTAGTGCGTCACTTGCAAAAGTTAGGTTTTAAAATGGTGGGCAGAGGGGGGAAACGCCCTCCCTATGTTGTCTGCCTCTTGGTTCTGGCCCGCACCTCAGACTGTTGCTGTTGTCCAAATGAATGCACCTTGTGCTTTAGCTTTAGGCACCATCCAGAGTTCCTGCTTGGCTACTACTGAATGTGTCCCGTCCTGCAGCCTTAAGTACCATCCATCGTTCCTTCTTGGAACACTCCGACCGGTTTCGCCATCTTGCGGCTCATCAGGGAGCTACAAACAAACAGACCAAGTCCTTAGTGCGTCACTTGCAAAAGTTAGGTTTTAAAATGGTGGGCAGAGGGGGGAAACGCCCTCCCTATGTTGTCTGCCTCTTGGTTCTGGCCCGCACCTCAGACTGTTGCTGTTGTCCAAATGAATGCACCTTGTGCTTTAGCTTTAGGCACCATCCAGAGTTCCTGCTTGGCTACTACTGAATGTGTCCCGTCCTGCAGCCTTAAGTACCATCCATCGTTCCTTCTTGGAACACTCCGACCGGTTTCGCCATCTCGCGGCTCATCAGGGAGCTACAAACAAACAGACCAAGTCCTTAGTGCGTCACTTGCAAAAGTTAGGTTTTAAAATGGTGGGCAGAGGGGGGAAACGCCCTCCCTATGTTGTCTGCCTCTTGGTTCTGGCCCGCACCTCAGACTGTTGCTGTTGTCCAAATGAATGCACCTTGTGCTTTAGCTTTAGGCACCATCCAGAGTTCCTGCTTGGCTACTACTGAATGTGTCCCGTCCTGCAGCCTTAAGTACCATCCATCGTTCCTTCTTGGAACACTCCGACCGGTTTCGCCATCTTGCGGCTCATCAGGGAGCTACAAACAAACAGACCAAGTCCTTAGTGCGTCACTTGCAAAAGTTAGGTTTTAAAATGGTGGGCAGAGGGGGGAAACGCCCTCCCTATGTTGTCTGCCTCTTGGTTCTGGCCCGCACCTCAGACTGTTGCTGTTGTCCAAATGAATGCACCTTGTGCTTTAGCTTTAGGCACCATCCAGAGTTCCTGCTTGGCTACTACTGAATGTGTCCCGTCCTGCAGCCTTAAGTACCATCCATCGTTCCTTCTTGGAACACTCCGACCGGTTTCGCCATCTTGCGGCTCATCAGGGAGCTACAAACAAACAGACCAAGTCCTTAGTGCGTCACTTGCAAAAGTTAGGTTTTAAAATGGTGGGCAGAGGGGGGAAACGCCCTCCCTATGTTGTCTGCCTCTTGGTTCTGGCCCGCACCTCAGACTGTTGCTGTTGTCCAAATGAATGCACCTTGTGCTTTAGCTTTAGGCACCATCCAGAGTTCCTGCTTGGCTACGACTGAATGTGTCCCGTCCTGCAGCCTTAAGTACCATCCATCGTTCCTTCTTGGAACACTCCGACCGGTTTCGCCATCTTGCGGCTCATCAGGGAGCTACAAACAAACAGACCAAGTCCTTAGTGCGTCACTTGCAAAAGTTAGGTTTTAAAATGGTGGGCAGAGGGGGGAAACGCCCTCCCTATGTTGTCTGCCTCTTGGTTCTGGCCCGCACCTCAGACTGTTGCTGTTGTCCAAATGAATGCACCTTGTGCTTTAGCTTTAGGCACCATCCAGAGTTCCTGCTTGGCTACTACTGAATGTGTCCCGTCCTGCAGCCTTAAGTACCATCCATCGTTCCTTCTTGGAACACTCCGACCGGTTTCGCCATCTTGCGGCTCATCAGGGAGCTACAAACAAACAGACCAAGTCCTTAGTGCGTCACTTGCAAAAGTTAGGTTTTAAAATGGTGGGCAGAGGGGGGAAACGCCCTCCCTATGTTGTCTGCCTCTTGGTTCTGGCCCGCACCTCAGACTGTTGCTGTTGTCCAAATGAATGCACCTTGTGCTTTAGCTTTAGGCACCATCCAGAGTTCCTGCTTGGCTACTACTGAATGTGTCCCGTCCTGCAGCCTTAAGTACCATCCATCGTTCCTTCTTGGAACACTCCGACCGGTTTCGCCATCTCGCGGCTCATCAGGGAGCTACAAACAAACAGACCAAGTCCTTAGTGCGTCACTTGCCAAAGTTAGGTTTTAAAATGGTGGGCAGAGGGGGGAAACGCCCTCCCTATGTTGTCTGCCTCTTGGTTCTGGCCCGCACCTCAGACTGTTGCTGTTGTCCAAATGAATGCACCTTGTGCTTTAGCTTTAGGCACCATCCAGAGTTCCTGCTTGGCTACTACTGAATGTGTCCCGTCCTCCAGCCTTAAGTACCATCCATCGTTCCTTCTTGGAACACTCCGACCGGTTTCGCCATCTCGCGGCTCATCAGGGAGCTACAAACAAACAGACCAAGTCCTTAGTGCGTCACTTGCAAAAGTTAGGTTTTAAAATGGTGGGCAGAGGGGGGAAACGCCCTCCCTATGTTGTCTGCCTCTTGGTTCTGGCCCGCACCTCAGACTGTTGCTGTTGTCCAAATGAATGCACCTTGTGCTTTAGCTTTAGGCACCATCCAGAGTTCCTGCTTGGCTACTACTGAATGTGTCCCGTCCTCCAGCCTTAAGTACCATCCATCGTTCCTTCTTGGAACACTCCGACCGGTTTCGCCATCTCGCGGCTCATCAGGGAGCTACAAACAAACAGACCAAGTCCTTAGTGCGTCACTTGCCAAAGTTAGGTTTTAAAATGGTGGGCAGAGGGGGGAAACGCCCTCCCTATGTTGTCTGCCTCTTGGTTCTGGCCCGCACCTCAGACTGTTGCTGTTGTCCAAATGAATGCACCTTGTGCTTTAGCTTTAGGCACCATCCAGAGTTCCTGCTTGGCTACTACTGAATGTGTCCCGTCCTCCAGCCTTAAGTACCATCCATCGTTCCTTCTTGGAACACTCCGACCGGTTTCGCCATCTCGCGGCTCATCAGGGAGCTACAAACAAACAGACCAAGTCCTTAGTGCGTCACTTGCAAAAGTTAGGTTTTAAAATGGTGGGCAGAGGGGGGAAACGCCCTCCCTATGTTGTCTGCCTCTTGGTTCTGGCCCGCACCTCAGACTGTTGCTGTTGTCCAAATGAATGCACCTTGTGCTTTAGCTTTAGGCACCATCCAGAGTTCCTGCTTGGCTACTACTGAATGTGTCCCGTCCTCCAGCCTTAAGTACCATCCATCGTTCCTTCTTGGAACACTCCGACCGGTTTCGCCATCTCGCGGCTCATCAGGGAGCTACAAACAAACAGACCAAGTCCTTAGTGCGTCACTTGCAAAAGTTAGGTTTTAAAATGGTGGGCAGAGGGGGGAAACGCCCTCCCTATGTTGTCTGCCTCTTGGTTCTGGCCCGCACCTCAGACTGTTGCTGTTGTCCAAATGAATGCACCTTGTGCTTTAGCTTTAGGCACCATCCAGAGTTCCTGCTTGGCTACTACTGAATGTGTCCCGTCCTCCAGCCTTAAGTACCATCCATCGTTCCTTCTTGGAACACTCCGACCGGTTTCGCCATCTCGCGGCTCATCAGGGAGCTACAAACAAACAGACCAAGTCCTTAGTGCGTCACTTGCAAAAGTTAGGTTTTAAAATGGTGGGCAGAGGGGGGAAACGCCCTCCCTATGTTGTCTGCCTCTTGGTTCTGGCCCGCACCTTAGACTGTTGCTGTTGTCCAAATGAATGCACCTTGTGCTTTAGCTTTAGGCACCATCCAGAGTTCCTGCTTGGCTACTACTGAATGTGTCCCGTCCTCCAGCCTTAAGTACCATCCATCGTTCCTTCTTGGAACACTCCGACCGGTTTCGCCATCTCGCGGCTCATCAGGGAGCTACAAACAAACAGACCAAGTCCTTAGTGCGTCACTTGCAAAAGTTAGGTTTTAAAATGGTGGGCAGAGGGGGGAAAACGCCCTCCCTATGTTGTCTGCCTCTTGGTTCTGGCCCGCACCTCAGACTGTTGCTGTTGTCCAAATGAATGCACCTTGTGCTTTAGCTTTAGGCACCATCCAGAGTTCCTGCTTGGCTACTACTGAATGTGTCCCGTCCTCCAGCCTTAAGTACCATCCATCGTTCCTTCTTGGAACACTCCGACCGGTTTCGCCATCTCGCGGCTCATCAGGGAGCTACAAACAAACAGACCAAGTCCTTAGTGCGTCACTTGCAAAAGTTAGGTTTTAAAATGGTGGGCAGAGGGGGGAAACGCCCTCCCTATGTTGTCTGCCTCTTGGTTCTGGCCCGCACCTCAGACTGTTGCTGTTGTCCAAATGAATGCACCTTGTGCTTTAGCTTTAGGCACCATCCAGAGTTCCTGCTTGGCTACTACTGAATGTGTCCCGTCCTCCAGCCTTAAGTACCATCCATCGTTCCTTCTTGGAACACTCCGACCGGTTTCGCCATCTCGCGGCTCATCAGGGAGCTACAAACAAACAGACCAAGTCCTTAGTGCGTCACTTGCAAAAGCTGCGTTAGGGTTAGGGTTAGGGTTAGGGTTAGGGTTAGTGCTGCATTAGGGTTAGGGTTAGGGTTAGGGTTAGGGTTAGGGTTACGCTGCATTAGGGTTAGGGTTAGGGTTACGGTTACGGTTACGGTTACGGTTACGGTTAGGGTTAGGGTTAGGGTTAGGGTTAGGGTTAGGGTTAGGGTTAGGGTTAGGGTTAGGGTTAGGGTTAGGGTTAGGGTTAGGGTTAGGGTTAGGGTTAGGGTTAGGGTTAGGGTTAGGGTTAGGGTTAGGGTTAGGGTTAGGGTTAGGGTTAGGGTTAGGGTTAGGGTTAGGGTTAGGGTTAGGGTTAGGGTTAGGGTTAGGGTTAGGGTTAGGGTTAGGGTTAGGGTTAGGGTTAGGGTTAGGGTTAGGGTTAGGGTTAGGGTTAGGGTTAGGGTTAGGGTTAGGGTTAGGGTTAGGGTTAGGGTTAGGGTTAGGGTTAGGGTTAGGGTTAGGGTTAGGGTTAGGGTTAGGTTTTAAAATGGTGGGCAGAGGGGGGAAACGCCCTCCCTATGTTGTCTGCCTCTTGGTTCTGGCCCGCACCTCAGACTGTTGCTGTTGTCCAAATGAATGCACCTTGTGCTTTAGCTTTAGGCACCATCCAGAGTTCCTGCTTGGCTACTACTGAATGTGTCCTGTCCTGCAGCCTTAAGTACCATCCATCGTTCCTTCTTGGAACACTCCGACCGGTTTCGCCATCTTGCGGCTCATCAGGGAGCTATAAACAAACAGACCAAGTCCTTAGTGCGTCACTTGCAAAAGTTAGGTTTTAAAATGGTGGGCAGAGGGGGGAAACGCCCTCCCTATGTTGTCTGCCTCTTGGTTCTGGCCCGCACCTCAGACTGTTGCTGTTGTCCAAATGAATGCACCTTGTGCTTTAGCTTTAGGCACCATCCAGAGTTCCTGCTTGGCTACTACTGAATGTGTCCTGTCCTGCAGCCTTAAGTACCATCCATCGTTCCTTCTTGGAACACTCCGACCGGTTTCGCCATCTTGCGGCTCATCAGGGAGCTATAAACAAACAGACCAAGTCCTTAGTGCGTCACTTGCAAAAGTTAGGTTTTAAAATGGTGGGCAGAGGGGGGAAACGCCCTCCCTATGTTGTCTGCCTCTTGGTTCTGGCCCGCACCTCAGACTGTTGCTGTTGTCCAAATGAATGCACCTTGTGCTTTAGCTTTAGGCACCATCCAGAGTTCCTGCTTGGCTACTACTGAATGTGTCCTGTCCTGCAGCCTTAAGTACCATCCATCGTTCCTTCTTGGAACACTCCGACCGGTTTCGCCATCTCGCGGCTCATCAGGGAGCTACAAACAAACAGACCAAGTCCTTAGTGCGTCACTTGCAAAAGTTAGGTTTTAAAATGGTGGGCAGAGGGGGGAAACGCCCTCCCTATGTTGTCTGCCTCTTGGTTCTGGCCCGCACCTCAGACTGTTGCTGTTGTCCAAATGAATGCACCTTGTGCTTTAGCTTTAGGCACCATCCAGAGTTCCTGCTTGGCTACTACTGAATGTGTCCCGTCCTCCAGCCTTAAGTACCATCCATCGTTCCTTCTTGGAACACTCCGACCGGTTTCGCCATCTCGCGGCTCATCAGGGAGCTACAAACAAACAGACCAAGTCCTTAGTGCGTCACTTGCAAAAGTTAGGTTTTAAAATGGTGGGCAGAGGGGGGAAACGCCCTCCCTATGTTGTCTGCCTCTTGGTTCTGGCCCGCACCTCAGACTGTTGCTGTTGTCCAAATGAATGCACCTTGTGCTTTAGCTTTAGGCACCATCCAGAGTTCCTGCTTGGCTACTACTGAATGTGTCCCGTCCTCCAGCCTTAAGTACCATCCATCGTTCCTTCTTGGAACACTCCGACCGGTTTTGCCATCTCGCGGCTCATCAGGGAGCTACAAACAAACAGACCAAGTCCTTAGTGCGTCACTTGCAAAAGTTAGGTTTTAAAATGGTGGGCAGAGGGGGGAAACGCCCTCCCTATGTTGTCTGCCTCTTGGTTCTGGCCCGCACCTCAGACTGTTGCTGTTGTCCAAATGAATGCACCTTGTGCTTTAGCTTTAGGCACCATCCAGAGTTCCTGCTTGGCTACTACTGAATGTGTCCCGTCCTCCAGCCTTAAGTACCATCCATCGTTCCTTCTTGGAACACTCCGACCGGTTTCGCCATCTCGCGGCTCATCAGGGAGCTACAAACAAACAGACCAAGTCCTTAGTGCGTCACTTGCAAAAGTTAGGTTTTAAAATGGTGGGCAGAGGGGGGAAACGCCCTCCCTATGTTGTCTGCCTCTTGGTTCTGGCCCGCACCTCAGACTGTTGCTGTTGTCCAAATGAATGCACCTTGTGCTTTAGCTTTAGGCACCATCCAGAGTTCCTGCTTGGCTACTACTGAATGTGTCCCGTCCTCCAGCCTTAAGTACCATCCATCGTTCCTTCTTGGAACACTCCGACCGGTTTCGCCATCTCGCGGCTCATCAGGGAGCTACAAACAAACAGACCAAGTCCTTAGTGCGTCACTTGCCAAAGTTAGGTTTTAAAATGGTGGGCAGAGGGGGGAAACGCCCTCCCTATGTTGTCTGCCTCTTGGTTCTGGCCCGCACCTCAGACTGTTGCTGTTGTCCAAATGAATGCACCTTGTGCTTTAGCTTTAGGCACCATCCAGAGTTCCTGCTTGGCTACTACTGAATGTGTCCCGTCCTCCAGCCTTAAGTACCATCCATCGTTCCTTCTTGGAACACTCCGACCGGTTTCGCCATCTCGCGGCTCATCAGGGAGCTACAAACAAACAGACCAAGTCCTTAGTGCGTCACTTGCAAAAGTTAGGTTTTAAAATGGTGGGCAGAGGGGGGAAACGCCCTCCCTATGTTGTCTGCCTCTTGGTTCTGGCCCGCACCTCAGACTGTTGCTGTTGTCCAAATGAATGCACCTTGTGCTTTAGCTTTAGGCACCATCCAGAGTTCCTGCTTGGCTACTACTGAATGTGTCCCGTCCTCCAGCCTTAAGTACCATCCATCGTTCCTTCTTGGAACACTCCGACCGGTTTCGCCATCTCGCGGCTCATCAGGGAGCTACAAACAAACAGACCAAGTCCTTAGTGCGTCACTTGCCAAAGTTAGGTTTTAAAATGGTGGGCAGAGGGGGGAAACGCCCTCCCTATGTTGTCTGCCTCTTGGTTCTGGCCCGCACCTCAGACTGTTGCTGTTGTCCAAATGAATGCACCTTGTGCTTTAGCTTTAGGCACCATCCAGAGTTCCTGCTTGGCTACTACTGAATGTGTCCCGTCCTCCAGCCTTAAGTACCATCCATCGTTCCTTCTTGGAACACTCCGACCGGTTTCGCCATCTCGCGGCTCATCAGGGAGCTACAAACAAACAGACCAAGTCCTTAGTGCGTCACTTGCAAAAGTTAGGTTTTAAAATGGTGGGCAGAGGGGGGAAACGCCCTCCCTATGTTGTCTGCCTCTTGGTTCTGGCCCGCACCTCAGACTGTTGCTGTTGTCCAAATGAATGCACCTTGTGCTTTAGCTTTAGGCACCATCCAGAGTTCCTGCTTGGCTACTACTGAATGTGTCCCGTCCTCCAGCCTTAAGTACCATCCATCGTTCCTTCTTGGAACACTCCGACCGGTTTCGCCATCTCGCGGCTCATCAGGGAGCTACAAACAAACAGACCAAGTCCTTAGTGCGTCACTTGCAAAAGTTAGGTTTTAAAATGGTGGGCAGAGGGGGGAAACGCCCTCCCTATGTTGTCTGCCTCTTGGTTCTGGCCCGCACCTCAGACTGTTGCTGTTGTCCAAATGAATGCACCTTGTGCTTTAGCTTTAGGCACCATCCAGAGTTCCTGCTTGGCTACTACTGAATGTGTCCCGTCCTCCAGCCTTAAGTACCATCCATCGTTCCTTCTTGGAACACTCCGACCGGTTTCGCCATCTCGCGGCTCATCAGGGAGCTACAAACAAACAGACCAAGTCCTTAGTGCGTCACTTGCAAAAGTTAGGTTTTAAAATGGTGGGCAGAGGGGGGAAACGCCCTCCCTATGTTGTCTGCCTCTTGGTTCTGGCCTGCACCTTAGACTGTTGCTGTTGTCCAAATGAATGCACCTTGTGCTTTAGCTTTAGGCACCATCCAGAGTTCCTGCTTGGCTACTACTGAATGTGTCCCGTCCTCCAGCCTTAAGTACCATCCATCGTTCCTTCTTGGAACACTCCGACCGGTTTCGCCATCTCGCGGCTCATCAGGGAGCTACAAACAAACAGACCAAGTCCTTAGTGCGTCACTTGCAAAAGTTAGGTTTTAAAATGGTGGGCAGAGGGGGGAAAACGCCCTCCCTATGTTGTCTGCCTCTTGGTTCTGGCCCGCACCTCAGACTGTTGCTGTTGTCCAAATGAATGCACCTTGTGCTTTAGCTTTAGGCACCATCCAGAGTTCCTGCTTGGCTACTACTGAATGTGTCCCGTCCTCCAGCCTTAAGTACCATCCATCGTTCCTTCTTGGAACACTCCGACCGGTTTTGCCATCTCGCGGCTCATCAGGGAGCTACAAACAAACAGACCAAGTCCTTAGTGCGTCACTTGCAAAAGTTAGGTTTTAAAATGGTGGGCAGAGGGGGGAAACGCCCTCCCTATGTTGTCTGCCTCTTGGTTCTGGCCCGCACCTCAGACTGTTGCTGTTGTCCAAATGAATGCACCTTGTGCTTTAGCTTTAGGCACCATCCAGAGTTCCTGCTTGGCTACTACTGAATGTGTCCCGTCCTCCAGCCTTAAGTACCATCCATCGTTCCTTCTTGGAACACTCCGACCGGTTTCGCCATCTCGCGGCTCATCAGGGAGCTACAAACAAACAGACCAAGTCCTTAGTGCGTCACTTGCAAAAGCTGCGTTAGGGTTAGGGTTAGGGTTAGGGTTAGGGTTAGGGTTAGGGTTAGTGCTGCATTAGGGTTAGGGTTAGGGTTAGGGTTAGGGTTAGGGTTAGGGTTAGGTTTTAAAATGGTGGGCAGAGGGGGGAAACGCCCTCCCTATGTTGTCTGCCTCTTGGTTCTGGCCCGCACCTCAGACTGTTGCTGTTGTCCAAATGAATGCACCTTGTGCTTTAGCTTTAGGCACCATCCAGAGTTCCTGCTTGGCTACTACTGAATGTGTCCTGTCCTGCAGCCTTAAGTACCATCCATCGTTCCTTCTTGGAACACTCCGACCGGTTTCGCCATCTTGCGGCTCATCAGGGAGCTATAAACAAACAGACCAAGTCCTTAGTGCGTCACTTGCAAAAGTTAGGTTTTAAAATGGTGGGCAGAGGGGGGAAACGCCCTCCCTATGTTGTCTGCCTCTTGGTTCTGGCCCGCACCTCAGACTGTTGCTGTTGTCCAAATGAATGCACCTTGTGCTTTAGCTTTAGGCACCATCCAGAGTTCCTGCTTGGCTACTACTGAATGTGTCCTGTCCTGCAGCCTTAAGTACCATCCATCGTTCCTTCTTGGAACACTCCGACCGGTTTCGCCATCTTGCGGCTCATCAGGGAGCTATAAACAAACAGACCAAGTCCTTAGTGCGTCACTTGCAAAAGTTAGGTTTTAAAATGGTGGGCAGAGGGGGGAAACGCCCTCCCTATGTTGTCTGCCTCTTGGTTCTGGCCCGCACCTCAGACTGTTGCTGTTGTCCAAATGAATGCACCTTGTGCTTTAGCTTTAGGCACCATCCAGAGTTCCTGCTTGGCTACTACTGAATGTGTCCTGTCCTGCAGCCTTAAGTACCATCCATCGTTCCTTCTTGGAACACTCCGACCGGTTTCGCCATCTTGCGGCTCATCAGGGAGCTATAAACAAACAGACCAAGTCCTTAGTGCGTCACTTGCAAAAGTTAGGTTTTAAAATGGTGGGCAGAGGGGGGAAACGCCCTCCCTATGTTGTCTGCCTCTTGGTTCTGGCCCGCACCTCAGACTGTTGCTGTTGTCCAAATGAATGCACCTTGTGCTTTAGCTTTAGGCACCATCCAGAGTTCCTGCTTGGCTACTACTGAATGTGTCCTGTCCTGCAGCCTTAAGTACCATCCATCGTTCCTTCTTGGAACACTCCGACCGGTTTCGCCATCTTGCGGCTCATCAGGGAGCTATAAACAAACAGACCAAGTCCTTAGTGCGTCACTTGCAAAAGTTAGGTTTTAAAATGGTGGGCAGAGGGGGGAAACGCCCTCCCTATGTTGTCTGCCTCTTGGTTCTGGCCCGCACCTCAGACTGTTGCTGTTGTCCAAATGAATGCACCTTGTGCTTTAGCTTTAGGCACCATCCAGAGTTCCTGCTTGGCTACTACTGAATGTGTCCTGTCCTGCAGCCTTAAGTACCATCCATCGTTCCTTCTTGGAACACTCCGACCGGTTTCGCCATCTCGCGGCTCATCAGGGAGCTACAAACAAACAGACCAAGTCCTTAGTGCGTCACTTGCAAAAGTTAGGTTTTAAAATGGTGGGCAGAGGGGGGAAACGCCCTCCCTATGTTGTCTGCCTCTTGGTTCTGGCCCGCACCTCAGACTGTTGCTGTTGTCCAAATGAATGCACCTTGTGCTTTAGCTTTAGGCACCATCCAGAGTTCCTGCTTGGCTACTACTGAATGTGTCCCGTCCTCCAGCCTTAAGTACCATCCATCGTTCCTTCTTGGAACACTCCGACCGGTTTCGCCATCTCGCGGCTCATCAGGGAGCTACAAACAAACAGACCAAGTCCTTAGTGCGTCACTTGCAAAAGTTAGGTTTTAAAATGGTGGGCAGAGGGGGGAAACGCCCTCCCTATGTTGTCTGCCTCTTGGTTCTGGCCCGCACCTCAGACTGTTGCTGTTGTCCAAATGAATGCACCTTGTGCTTTAGCTTTAGGCACCATCCAGAGTTCCTGCTTGGCTACTACTGAATGTGTCCCGTCCTCCAGCCTTAAGTACCATCCATCGTTCCTTCTTGGAACACTCCGACCGGTTTTGCCATCTCGCGGCTCATCAGGGAGCTACAAACAAACAGACCAAGTCCTTAGTGCGTCACTTGCAAAAGTTAGGTTTTAAAATGGTGGGCAGAGGGGGGAAACGCCCTCCCTATGTTGTCTGCCTCTTGGTTCTGGCCCGCACCTCAGACTGTTGCTGTTGTCCAAATGAATGCACCTTGTGCTTTAGCTTTAGGCACCATCCAGAGTTCCTGCTTGGCTACTACTGAATGTGTCCCGTCCTCCAGCCTTAAGTACCATCCATCGTTCCTTCTTGGAACACTCCGACCGGTTTCGCCATCTCGCGGCTCATCAGGGAGCTACAAACAAACAGACCAAGTCCTTAGTGCGTCACTTGCAAAAGTTAGGTTTTAAAATGGTGGGCAGAGGGGGGAAACGCCCTCCCTATGTTGTCTGCCTCTTGGTTCTGGCCCGCACCTCAGACTGTTGCTGTTGTCCAAATGAATGCACCTTGTGCTTTAGCTTTAGGCACCATCCAGAGTTCCTGCTTGGCTACTACTGAATGTGTCCCGTCCTCCAGCCTTAAGTACCATCCATCGTTCCTTCTTGGAACACTCCGACCGGTTTCGCCATCTCGCGGCTCATCAGGGAGCTACAAACAAACAGACCAAGTCCTTAGTGCGTCACTTGCCAAAGTTAGGTTTTAAAATGGTGGGCAGAGGGGGGAAACGCCCTCCCTATGTTGTCTGCCTCTTGGTTCTGGCCCGCACCTCAGACTGTTGCTGTTGTCCAAATGAATGCACCTTGTGCTTTAGCTTTAGGCACCATCCAGAGTTCCTGCTTGGCTACTACTGAATGTGTCCCGTCCTCCAGCCTTAAGTACCATCCATCGTTCCTTCTTGGAACACTCCGACCGGTTTCGCCATCTCGCGGCTCATCAGGGAGCTACAAACAAACAGACCAAGTCCTTAGTGCGTCACTTGCAAAAGTTAGGTTTTAAAATGGTGGGCAGAGGGGGGAAACGCCCTCCCTATGTTGTCTGCCTCTTGGTTCTGGCCCGCACCTCAGACTGTTGCTGTTGTCCAAATGAATGCACCTTGTGCTTTAGCTTTAGGCACCATCCAGAGTTCCTGCTTGGCTACTACTGAATGTGTCCCGTCCTCCAGCCTTAAGTACCATCCATCGTTCCTTCTTGGAACACTCCGACCGGTTTCGCCATCTCGCGGCTCATCAGGGAGCTACAAACAAACAGACCAAGTCCTTAGTGCGTCACTTGCCAAAGTTAGGTTTTAAAATGGTGGGCAGAGGGGGGAAACGCCCTCCCTATGTTGTCTGCCTCTTGGTTCTGGCCCGCACCTCAGACTGTTGCTGTTGTCCAAATGAATGCACCTTGTGCTTTAGCTTTAGGCACCATCCAGAGTTCCTGCTTGGCTACTACTGAATGTGTCCCGTCCTCCAGCCTTAAGTACCATCCATCGTTCCTTCTTGGAACACTCCGACCGGTTTCGCCATCTCGCGGCTCATCAGGGAGCTACAAACAAACAGACCAAGTCCTTAGTGCGTCACTTGCAAAAGTTAGGTTTTAAAATGGTGGGCAGAGGGGGGAAACGCCCTCCCTATGTTGTCTGCCTCTTGGTTCTGGCCCGCACCTCAGACTGTTGCTGTTGTCCAAATGAATGCACCTTGTGCTTTAGCTTTAGGCACCATCCAGAGTTCCTGCTTGGCTACTACTGAATGTGTCCCGTCCTCCAGCCTTAAGTACCATCCATCGTTCCTTCTTGGAACACTCCGACCGGTTTCGCCATCTCGCGGCTCATCAGGGAGCTACAAACAAACAGACCAAGTCCTTAGTGCGTCACTTGCAAAAGTTAGGTTTTAAAATGGTGGGCAGAGGGGGGAAACGCCCTCCCTATGTTGTCTGCCTCTTGGTTCTGGCCCGCACCTCAGACTGTTGCTGTTGTCCAAATGAATGCACCTTGTGCTTTAGCTTTAGGCACCATCCAGAGTTCCTGCTTGGCTACTACTGAATGTGTCCCGTCCTCCAGCCTTAAGTACCATCCATCGTTCCTTCTTGGAACACTCCGACCGGTTTCGCCATCTCGCGGCTCATCAGGGAGCTACAAACAAACAGACCAAGTCCTTAGTGCGTCACTTGCAAAAGTTAGGTTTTAAAATGGTGGGCAGAGGGGGGAAACGCCCTCCCTATGTTGTCTGCCTCTTGGTTCTGGCCTGCACCTTAGACTGTTGCTGTTGTCCAAATGAATGCACCTTGTGCTTTAGCTTTAGGCACCATCCAGAGTTCCTGCTTGGCTACTACTGAATGTGTCCCGTCCTCCAGCCTTAAGTACCATCCATCGTTCCTTCTTGGAACACTCCGACCGGTTTCGCCATCTCGCGGCTCATCAGGGAGCTACAAACAAACAGACCAAGTCCTTAGTGCGTCACTTGCAAAAGTTAGGTTTTAAAATGGTGGGCAGAGGGGGGAAAACGCCCTCCCTATGTTGTCTGCCTCTTGGTTCTGGCCCGCACCTCAGACTGTTGCTGTTGTCCAAATGAATGCACCTTGTGCTTTAGCTTTAGGCACCATCCAGAGTTCCTGCTTGGCTACTACTGAATGTGTCCCGTCCTCCAGCCTTAAGTACCATCCATCGTTCCTTCTTGGAACACTCCGACCGGTTTTGCCATCTCGCGGCTCATCAGGGAGCTACAAACAAACAGACCAAGTCCTTAGTGCGTCACTTGCAAAAGTTAGGTTTTAAAATGGTGGGCAGAGGGGGGAAACGCCCTCCCTATGTTGTCTGCCTCTTGGTTCTGGCCCGCACCTCAGACTGTTGCTGTTGTCCAAATGAATGCACCTTGTGCTTTAGCTTTAGGCACCATCCAGAGTTCCTGCTTGGCTACTACTGAATGTGTCCCGTCCTCCAGCCTTAAGTACCATCCATCGTTCCTTCTTGGAACACTCCGACCGGTTTCGCCATCTCGCGGCTCATCAGGGAGCTACAAACAAACAGACCAAGTCCTTAGTGCGTCACTTGCAAAAGCTGCGTTAGGGTTAGGGTTAGGGTTAGGGTTAGGGTTAGGGTTAGTGCTGCATTAGGGTTAGGGTTAGGGTTAGGGTTAGGGTTAGGGTTAGGTTTTAAAATGGTGGGCAGAGGGGGGAAACGCCCTCCCTATGTTGTCTGCCTCTTGGTTCTGGCCCGCACCTCAGACTGTTGCTGTTGTCCAAATGAATGCACCTTGTGCTTTAGCTTTAGGCACCATCCAGAGTTCCTGCTTGGCTACTACTGAATGTGTCCTGTCCTGCAGCCTTAAGTACCATCCATCGTTCCTTCTTGGAACACTCCGACCGGTTTCGCCATCTTGCGGCTCATCAGGGAGCTATAAACAAACAGACCAAGTCCTTAGTGCGTCACTTGCAAAAGTTAGGTTTTAAAATGGTGGGCAGAGGGGGGAAACGCCCTCCCTATGTTGTCTGCCTCTTGGTTCTGGCCCGCACCTCAGACTGTTGCTGTTGTCCAAATGAATGCACCTTGTGCTTTAGCTTTAGGCACCATCCAGAGTTCCTGCTTGGCTACTACTGAATGTGTCCTGTCCTGCAGCCTTAAGTACCATCCATCGTTCCTTCTTGGAACACTCCGACCGGTTTCGCCATCTTGCGGCTCATCAGGGAGCTATAAACAAACAGACCAAGTCCTTAGTGCGTCACTTGCAAAAGTTAGGTTTTAAAATGGTGGGCAGAGGGGGGAAACGCCCTCCCTATGTTGTCTGCCTCTTGGTTCTGGCCCGCACCTCAGACTGTTGCTGTTGTCCAAATGAATGCACCTTGTGCTTTAGCTTTAGGCACCATCCAGAGTTCCTGCTTGGCTACTACTGAATGTGTCCTGTCCTGCAGCCTTAAGTACCATCCATCGTTCCTTCTTGGAACACTCCGACCGGTTTCGCCATCTTGCGGCTCATCAGGGAGCTATAAACAAACAGACCAAGTCCTTAGTGCGTCACTTGCAAAAGTTAGGTTTTAAAATGGTGGGCAGAGGGGGGAAACGCCCTCCCTATGTTGTCTGCCTCTTGGTTCTGGCCCGCACCTCAGACTGTTGCTGTTGTCCAAATGAATGCACCTTGTGCTTTAGCTTTAGGCACCATCCAGAGTTCCTGCTTGGCTACTACTGAATGTGTCCTGTCCTGCAGCCTTAAGTACCATCCATCGTTCCTTCTTGGAACACTCCGACCGGTTTCGCCATCTTGCGGCTCATCAGGGAGCTATAAACAAACAGACCAAGTCCTTAGTGCGTCACTTGCAAAAGTTAGGTTTTAAAATGGTGGGCAGAGGGGGGAAACGCCCTCCCTATGTTGTCTGCCTCTTGGTTCTGGCCCGCACCTCAGACTGTTGCTGTTGTCCAAATGAATGCACCTTGTGCTTTAGCTTTAGGCACCATCCAGAGTTCCTGCTTGGCTACTACTGAATGTGTCCTGTCCTGCAGCCTTAAGTACCATCCATCGTTCCTTCTTGGAACACTCCGACCGGTTTCGCCATCTTGCGGCTCATCAGGGAGCTATAAACAAACAGACCAAGTCCTTAGTGCGTCACTTGCAAAAGTTAGGTTTTAAAATGGTGGGCAGAGGGGGGAAACGCCCTCCCTATGTTGTCTGCCTCTTGGTTCTGGCCCGCACCTCAGACTGTTGCTGTTGTCCAAATGAATGCACCTTGTGCTTTAGCTTTAGGCACCATCCAGAGTTCCTGCTTGGCTACTACTGAATGTGTCCTGTCCTGCAGCCTTAAGTACCATCCATCGTTCCTTCTTGGAACACTCCGACCGGTTTCGCCATCTTGCGGCTCATCAGGGAGCTATAAACAAACAGACCAAGTCCTTAGTGCGTCACTTGCAAAAGTTAGGTTTTAAAATGGTGGGCAGAGGGGGGAAACGCCCTCCCTATGTTGTCTGCCTCTTGGTTCTGGCCCGCACCTCAGACTGTTGCTGTTGTCCAAATGAATGCACCTTGTGCTTTAGCTTTAGGCACCATCCAGAGTTCCTGCTTGGCTACTACTGAATGTGTCCTGTCCTGCAGCCTTAAGTACCATCCATCGTTCCTTCTTGGAACACTCCGACCGGTTTCGCCATCTTGCGGCTCATCAGGGAGCTATAAACAAACAGACCAAGTCCTTAGTGCGTCACTTGCAAAAGTTAGGTTTTAAAATGGTGGGCAGAGGGGGGAAACGCCCTCCCTATGTTGTCTGCCTCTTGGTTCTGGCCCGCACCTCAGACTGTTGCTGTTGTCCAAATGAATGCACCTTGTGCTTTAGCTTTAGGCACCATCCAGAGTTCCTGCTTGGCTACTACTGAATGTGTCCTGTCCTGCAGCCTTAAGTACCATCCATCGTTCCTTCTTGGAACACTCCGACCGGTTTCGCCATCTTGCGGCTCATCAGGGAGCTATAAACAAACAGACCAAGTCCTTAGTGCGTCACTTGCAAAAGTTAGGTTTTAAAATGGTGGGCAGAGGGGGGAAACGCCCTCCCTATGTTGTCTGCCTCTTGGTTCTGGCCCGCACCTCAGACTGTTGCTGTTGTCCAAATGAATGCACCTTGTGCTTTAGCTTTAGGCACCATCCAGAGTTCCTGCTTGGCTACTACTGAATGTGTCCTGTCCTGCAGCCTTAAGTACCATCCATCGTTCCTTCTTGGAACACTCCGACCGGTTTCGCCATCTTGCGGCTCATCAGGGAGCTATAAACAAACAGACCAAGTCCTTAGTGCGTCACTTGCAAAAGTTAGGTTTTAAAATGGTGGGCAGAGGGGGGAAACGCCCTCCCTATGTTGTCTGCCTCTTGGTTCTGGCCCGCACCTCAGACTGTTGCTGTTGTCCAAATGAATGCACCTTGTGCTTTAGCTTTAGGCACCATCCAGAGTTCCTGCTTGGCTACTACTGAATGTGTCCTGTCCTGCAGCCTTAAGTACCATCCATCGTTCCTTCTTGGAACACTCCGACCGGTTTCGCCATCTTGCGGCTCATCAGGGAGCTATAAACAAACAGACCAAGTCCTTAGTGCGTCACTTGCAAAAGTTAGGTTTTAAAATGGTGGGCAGAGGGGGGAAACGCCCTCCCTATGTTGTCTGCCTCTTGGTTCTGGCCCGCACCTCAGACTGTTGCTGTTGTCCAAATGAATGCACCTTGTGCTTTAGCTTTAGGCACCATCCAGAGTTCCTGCTTGGCTACTACTGAATGTGTCCTGTCCTGCAGCCTTAAGTACCATCCATCGTTCCTTCTTGGAACACTCCGACCGGTTTCGCCATCTTGCGGCTCATCAGGGAGCTAAAAACAAACAGACCAAGTCCTTAGTGCGTCACTTGCAAAAGTTAGGTTTTAAAATGGTGGGCAGAGGGGGGAAACGCCCTCCCTATGTTGTCTGCCTCTTGGTTCTGGCCCGCACCTCAGACTGTTGCTGTTGTCCAAATGAATGCACCTTGTGCTTTAGCTTTAGGCACCATCCAGAGTTCCTGCTTGGCTACTACTGAATGTGTCCTGTCCTGCAGCCTTAAGTACCATCCATCGTTCCTTCTTGGAACACTCCGACCGGTTTCGCCATCTTGCGGCTCATCAGGGAGCTATAAACAAACAGACCAAGTCCTTAGTGCGTCACTTGCAAAAGTTAGGTTTTAAAATGGTGGGCAGAGGGGGGAAACGCCCTCCCTATGTTGTCTGCCTCTTGGTTCTGGCCCGCACCTCAGACTGTTGCTGTTGTCCAAATGAATGCACCTTGTGCTTTAGCTTTAGGCACCATCCAGAGTTCCTGCTTGGCTACTACTGAATGTGTCCTGTCCTGCAGCCTTAAGTACCATCCATCGTTCCTTCTTGGAACACTCCGACCGGTTTCGCCATCTTGCGGCTCATCAGGGAGCTATAAACAAACAGACCAAGTCCTTAGTGCGTCACTTGCAAAAGTTAGGTTTTAAAATGGTGGGCAGAGGGGGGAAACGCCCTCCCTATGTTGTCTGCCTCTTGGTTCTGGCCCGCACCTCAGACTGTTGCTGTTGTCCAAATGAATGCACCTTGTGCTTTAGCTTTAGGCACCATCCAGAGTTCCTGCTTGGCTACTACTGAATGTGTCCCGTCCTGCAGCCTTAAGTACCATCCATCGTTCCTTCTTGGAACACTCCGACCGGTTTCGCCATCTTGCGGCTCATCAGGGAGCTACAAACAAACAGACCAAGTCCTTAGTGCGTCACTTGCAAAAGTTAGGTTTTAAAATGGTGGGCAGAGGGGGGAAACGCCCTCCCTATGTTGTCTGCCTCTTGGTTCTGGCCCGCACCTCAGACTGTTGCTGTTGTCCAAATGAATGCACCTTGTGCTTTAGCTTTAGGCACCATCCAGAGTTCCTGCTTGGCTACTACTGAATGTGTCCCGTCCTGCAGCCTTAAGTACCATCCATCGTTCCTTCTTGGAACACTCCGACCGGTTTCGCCATCTTGCGGCTCATCAGGGAGCTACAAACAAACAGACCAAGTCCTTAGTGCGTCACTTGCAAAAGTTAGGTTTTAAAATGGTGGGCAGAGGGGGGAAACGCCCTCCCTATGTTGTCTGCCTCTTGGTTCTGGCCCGCACCTCAGACTGTTGCTGTTGTCCAAATGAATGCACCTTGTGCTTTAGCTTTAGGCACCATCCAGAGTTCCTGCTTGGCTACTACTGAATGTGTCCCGTCCTGCAGCCTTAAGTACCATCCATCGTTCCTTCTTGGAACACTCCGACCGGTTTCGCCATCTCGCGGCTCATCAGGGAGCTACAAACAAACAGACCAAGTCCTTAGTGCGTCACTTGCAAAAGTTAGGTTTTAAAATGGTGGGCAGAGGGGGGAAACGCCCTCCCTATGTTGTCTGCCTCTTGGTTCTGGCCCGCACCTCAGACTGTTGCTGTTGTCCAAATGAATGCACCTTGTGCTTTAGCTTTAGGCACCATCCAGAGTTCCTGCTTGGCTACTACTGAATGTGTCCCGTCCTGCAGCCTTAAGTACCATCCATCGTTCCTTCTTGGAACACTCCGACCGGTTTCGCCATCTTGCGGCTCATCAGGGAGCTACAAACAAACAGACCAAGTCCTTAGTGCGTCACTTGCAAAAGTTAGGTTTTAAAATGGTGGGCAGAGGGGGGAAACGCCCTCCCTATGTTGTCTGCCTCTTGGTTCTGGCCCGCACCTCAGACTGTTGCTGTTGTCCAAATGAATGCACCTTGTGCTTTAGCTTTAGGCACCATCCAGAGTTCCTGCTTGGCTACTACTGAATGTGTCCCGTCCTGCAGCCTTAAGTACCATCCATCGTTCCTTCTTGGAACACTCCGACCGGTTTCGCCATCTTGCGGCTCATCAGGGAGCTACAAACAAACAGACCAAGTCCTTAGTGCGTCACTTGCAAAAGTTAGGTTTTAAAATGGTGGGCAGAGGGGGGAAACGCCCTCCCTATGTTGTCTGCCTCTTGGTTCTGGCCCGCACCTCAGACTGTTGCTGTTGTCCAAATGAATGCACCTTGTGCTTTAGCTTTAGGCACCATCCAGAGTTCCTGCTTGGCTACTACTGAATGTGTCCCGTCCTGCAGCCTTAAGTACCATCCATCGTTCCTTCTTGGAACACTCCGACCGGTTTCGCCATCTTGCGGCTCATCAGGGAGCTACAAACAAACAGACCAAGTCCTTAGTGCGTCACTTGCAAAAGTTAGGTTTTAAAATGGTGGGCAGAGGGGGGAAACGCCCTCCCTATGTTGTCTGCCTCTTGGTTCTGGCCCGCACCTCAGACTGTTGCTGTTGTCCAAATGAATGCACCTTGTGCTTTAGCTTTAGGCACCATCCAGAGTTCCTGCTTGGCTACTACTGAATGTGTCCCGTCCTGCAGCCTTAAGTACCATCCATCGTTCCTTCTTGGAACACTCCGACCGGTTTCGCCATCTCGCGGCTCATCAGGGAGCTACAAACAAACAGACCAAGTCCTTAGTGCGTCACTTGCAAAAGTTAGGTTTTAAAATGGTGGGCAGAGGGGGGAAACGCCCTCCCTATGTTGTCTGCCTCTTGGTTCTGGCCCGCACCTCAGACTGTTGCTGTTGTCCAAATGAATGCACCTTGTGCTTTAGCTTTAGGCACCATCCAGAGTTCCTGCTTGGCTACTACTGAATGTGTCCCGTCCTGCAGCCTTAAGTACCATCCATCGTTCCTTCTTGGAACACTCCGACCGGTTTCGCCATCTTGCGGCTCATCAGGGAGCTACAAACAAACAGACCAAGTCCTTAGTGCGTCACTTGCAAAAGTTAGGTTTTAAAATGGTGGGCAGAGGGGGGAAACGCCCTCCCTATGTTGTCTGCCTCTTGGTTCTGGCCCGCACCTCAGACTGTTGCTGTTGTCCAAATGAATGCACCTTGTGCTTTAGCTTTAGGCACCATCCAGAGTTCCTGCTTGGCTACTACTGAATGTGTCCCGTCCTGCAGCCTTAAGTACCATCCATCGTTCCTTCTTGGAACACTCCGACCGGTTTCGCCATCTTGCGGCTCATCAGGGAGCTACAAACAAACAGACCAAGTCCTTAGTGCGTCACTTGCAAAAGTTAGGTTTTAAAATGGTGGGCAGAGGGGGGAAACGCCCTCCCTATGTTGTCTGCCTCTTGGTTCTGGCCCGCACCTCAGACTGTTGCTGTTGTCCAAATGAATGCACCTTGTGCTTTAGCTTTAGGCACCATCCAGAGTTCCTGCTTGGCTACTACTGAATGTGTCCCGTCCTGCAGCCTTAAGTACCATCCATCGTTCCTTCTTGGAACACTCCGACCGGTTTCGCCATCTCGCGGCTCATCAGGGAGCTACAAACAAACAGACCAAGTCCTTAGTGCGTCACTTGCAAAAGTTAGGTTTTAAAATGGTGGGCAGAGGGGGGAAACGCCCTCCCTATGTTGTCTGCCTCTTGGTTCTGGCCCGCACCTCAGACTGTTGCTGTTGTCCAAATGAATGCACCTTGTGCTTTAGCTTTAGGCACCATCCAGAGTTCCTGCTTGGCTACTACTGAATGTGTCCCGTCCTGCAGCCTTAAGTACCATCCATCGTTCCTTCTTGGAACACTCCGACCGGTTTCGCCATCTTGCGGCTCATCAGGGAGCTACAAACAAACAGACCAAGTCCTTAGTGCGTCACTTGCAAAAGTTAGGTTTTAAAATGGTGGGCAGAGGGGGGAAACGCCCTCCCTATGTTGTCTGCCTCTTGGTTCTGGCCCGCACCTCAGACTGTTGCTGTTGTCCAAATGAATGCACCTTGTGCTTTAGCTTTAGGCACCATCCAGAGTTCCTGCTTGGCTACTACTGAATGTGTCCCGTCCTGCAGCCTTAAGTACCATCCATCGTTCCTTCTTGGAACACTCCGACCGGTTTCGCCATCTCGCGGCTCATCAGGGAGCTACAAACAAACAGACCAAGTCCTTAGTGCGTCACTTGCAAAAGTTAGGTTTTAAAATGGTGGGTTAGGGTTAGGGTTAGGGTTAGGGTTAGGGTTAGGGTTAGGGTTAGGGTTAGGGTTACGCTGCATTAGGGTTAGGGTTAGGGTTTGGGTTAGGGTTAGGGTTAGGGTTAGGGTTAGGGTTAGGGTTAGGGTTAGGGTTAGGGTTAGGGTTAGGGTTAGGGTTAGGGTTAGGGTTAGGGTTAGGGTTAGGGTTAGGGATAGGGTTAGGGTTAGGGTTAGGGTTAGGGTTAGGGTTAGGGTTAGGGTTAGGGTTAGGGTTAGGGTTAGGGTTAGGGTTAGGGTTAGGGTTAGGGTTAGGGTTAGGGTTAGGGTTGTATGGTGTGGGCAGGAGGGTAGTTACACCCTCTTGTGTTCGTATTCTCACTCATCCCTTGAGCTTCTTGTCACTTATACCTGCCACTTTTGGTTGGCCCACGCTTTACCTTACCACCTGGCTTCTTTTTCTTGCCGATCGCTTCTTAGTAATTTCTTGATCCGTAATCCTTTGATCCCCCTCTGGGGTTATAATCAGTTCCTGGGTTTTGCCAATTTATGGCCTCTATGTCGTATTTAGTTATTATTATTGGTGTTGGAACTCTACCCTTTATTTTACGTAGTGTTAGGGTTATGTTGTATTGAGGTTGGGGGGTTCAGGTTAGGGTTAGGGTTGCTGCACTGGGGTTAGTGTTGGGGTTAGGTGAGGGTCAGGGTCGCAGTTAGGTTCAGGGCTATATTGGGGTTAGGTTGGGGTGCATCAGGGTTAGGGTTAGGTGTTTAGGGGTGGGGTGGGGTTAGGGTTATGTTTTAGGGGTAGGGTTGGGTGCATCAGGGTTAGGGTTAGGTGTTTAGGGGTAGGGTAGGGTGCATCAGGGTAGGGGATTAGATTCAGGGCTGGGGGGTTGGAGTTATGGGTTAGGGTTGCATTAGGGGTAGGGTTAAGTGAGGGTCAGGGTTTAGGAGTAGGGTGGGGTGTGTTAGGCTTAGATTTTAGGGGTGGGGTGGGAGATTAGGTTTGCTGTATTAGAGTTACGGTTAGGCTTTAGGGGTAGAGTGGGGTGCATTTGGAGAGTTGTGATTAGATTCAGGGCTGGGGGGTTGGAGTTATGGGTTAGGGTTGCATTAGGGGTAGGGTTAAGTGAGGGTCAGGGTTTGGGAGTAGGGTGGGGTGTGTTAGGCTTAGATTTTAGGGGTGGGGTGGGAGATTAGGTTTGCTGTATTAGAGTTACGGTTAGGCTTTAGGGGTAGAGTGGGGTGCATTTGGAGAGTTGTGATTAGATTCAGGGCTGGGGGGTTGGAGTTATGGGTTAGGGTTGCATTAGGGGTAGGGTTAAGTGAGGGTCAGGGTTTAGGAGTAGGGTGGGGTGTGTTAGGCTTAGATTTTAGGGGTGGGGTGGGAGATTAGGTTTGCTGTATTAGAGTTACGGTTAGGCTTTAGGGGTAGAGTGGGGTGCATTTGGAGAGTTGTGATTAGATTCAGGGCTGGGGGGTTGGAGTTATGGGTTAGGGTTGCATTAGGGGTAGGGTTAAGTGAGGGTCAGGGTTTAGGAGTAGGGTGGGGTGTGTTAGGCTTAGATTTTAGGGGTGGGGTGGGAGATTAGGTTTGCTGTATTAGAGTTACGGTTAGGCTTTAGGGGTAGAGTGGGGTGCATTTGGAGAGTTGTGATTAGATTCAGGGCTGGGGGGTTGGAGTTATGGGTTAGGGTTGCATTAGGGGTAGGGTTAAGTGAGGGTCAGGGTTTAGGAGTAGGGTGGGGTGTGTTAGGCTTAGATTTTAGGGGTGGGGTGGGAGATTAGGTTTGCTGTATTAGAGTTACGGTTAGGCTTTAGGGGTAGAGTGGGGTGCATTTGGAGAGTTGTGATTAGATTCAGGGCTGGGGGGTTGGAGTTATGGGTTAGGGTTGCATTAGGGGTAGGGTTAAGTGAGGGTCAGGGTTTAGGAGTAGGGTGGGGTGTGTTAGGCTTAGATTTTAGGGGTGGGGTGGGAGATTAGGTTTGCTGTATTAGAGTTACGGTTAGGCTTTAGGGGTAGAGTGGGGTGCATTTGGAGTTAGGATTTGGGATATGGATGTGGTCTGTTTGTAGTTAGGGTTGGGGCTTTGGTCTGTTTGTTGTGGGCAGTGTGGGGTTTAGTGGTTTTGGTTAGCTTAAACAGTAGGGGTTAGCTCTGTTTATTGTGATTAGGGTAGGGTGTGGTGTGGTTGCGGTTTGGGAGGTTTATCAAGTTGGGGTTGGGATTTGTGGTAATTAAGGTCGGGGCAGTTTTGTTTTTTGATGTTGGATTTCCCCCATTTTAGATCTGATTTAAGCCCTTTGGTAACTGAGTTTGTAGGGTTGTTATCCAGTGTTTTTCCCTCCTCTTCCTTTGTGAGGTTGTCCAGTTCATGTTGGTCTCCAACCCCATAAATTCCAGGGATTCAAGACCATGCTCCATGAAGTGTCGGGAGGTAGGTTTGTATACATCCTTTGTTCTAATAGCACTGAGGTGCCCTGTGAGCCTCATCCTTAGACTATTCCCTGTTTCTCCTACATACAAGATGTGGCATTGTTTGCATCGAATTGCATAAACAGCATTGTGCTGTTCACATGTAATTCTTTGTTTAATTAGGGCTGCTTTTCCTGTGTGTCTATTTTGTATCATTTTGCGGATTATTAGGTATTTACACGTCCCACATTTTGGGTTTGTGCAGTTCTGGGTTGTCTGTTTTCTTATCCTACTCCGAACCAGCATGTCGCGAAGGTTCCGAGTTCTTTTGTATGCCGACGTTATGTGGTATCGACTAAGTGTGTCAACATCCTCTTTTAGTTTCCCAAATTGGGTTTTAATCACTCCGTGTATTAGTTTGGTCATTGTATCGTATGTCGTTATCAGTGGTAGTCTTGCTACTTCTCTGTTTGGCCGTGGGCTATTCAGTCCCCTCAGGAAATCAGACTTAAGGTGCCTGAGGAACCTTTTTGTGTAACCTCTCTGTCTCAGTGCAGTAAATAGGGTTGTGGTGGCTTCCCTAAAGTCCTCTCCGTTTGTGCATATGCGGTGAAAACGTGTCAGTTGTGACTTCACCAGCCCCCGAAAGGTATGTTTTGGATGGTGGCTGTTTATGTGCAGGAGTGTGTGTGTGTCTGTTTCTTTAAAGAATACCTTTGTTGCTAGCTTGTGGCTGTTATTCTCCTGTTGTAATTTAAATACTGTGGTGTCCAGGAAATCCACACTTTCTCTATGTGTTGTAACTTTAAGTTTAATAGATTGGTGGTGACTGTTGAGAATACCTACAAATTCTTGCAATTCTGTTTCTGTGTGAGTCCAGACTCCCCATATGTCATCCAGGTATCTGTAATAACACATCGGGAGCTTGGAACACTTTTCAAAGACTGTGTTTTCCCAGTCTGCCATGTATATGTTTGCGTAGGCCGGGGCAAATTTCTTGCCCATAGCCGTGCCCTTAATCTGTAGGTAGAATTGCTCCTGGAATTCAAAGTCATTTTTTGTTAGTCCTAGGTGTAATAGCTGGATTATGGCTGCATCTGGTCTGTGGGGTTGGGGGAACTTTCTAAGGATATTTTCCACTGCCTGTATGCCTCTGTCTGTTTCTATGTTTGTGTATAGGCTTTCAATGTCCATGGTAAAGAGTATTGCGTTCGGGGGTACGGTCAGTGAGTTCACTATTTCTATGAAGTGGTAAGTGTCTTTAATGTAGCTAGGGTGCTTCTGTGATAAGGGGTTTAGGAATGAGTCAATGTATTCTGCTATCCTGTAGGATTCACTACCACAGTCTGACACAATGGGTCTTCCTGGTGGTATTTCTCCTGGTACAGTCCATGTGTCAGGGTGCTTGTGTATTTTGGGTAGTATGTAGAATTTTCTGGGTTGTGGTTGTTCCCCCCTTAGGTATTCCACTTGTTTCTGATTCAAGTGTTTAGATTTCTTTAGTTCTGTTAAAATGTTTCCAATCTCCTTTCGTGTGTCCTGGTAAATTGGTCCTGCTAATTTCGTGTAGTGGGCTGTATTATTAAGCTGTCTGTGAGCTTCAAGTAGATACTGTTGCCTATCCATGATCACTATACTACTGCCCTTATCTGCTGGTTTTATGATTATATCTAGGTTGTTTCTAAGTTCTATGATTGCCCGTCTCTCTCTTCCAGTGAGGTTTTGCTTGTCTGTCTGTTTAGGGATTTTTTCAATTTGTGATTGAGTCTGTTTAATAAAGTTTAGGATTTCTGGCTCTATTTTATTGTTTGGTGGGGTCCATTCTGATGGTGGTGTAAAAGGTTGCTTGTCTGTTTCTGAATCGCTAAAGTAATCGGTCAGTTTTACTCTCCTGTAAAACCTTTTCAGATCTTCCTGAATTTGTACTTTACAATGTTTTGGGGTTGGAACAAATGTAAGGCCCTTGTTTAAAACCCTCTCCTGTACCTCTGTGGGGTTAAAGAGTTGGGAAATATTAATAACAGTTTTTCCCAGGTGTAATCTACCCTTCTCTTGGGTTAAAGTCCTTTTTAGTTTAAAGACTTCATCCACTGGTTTATTATGTTATGGGCAGTGCTATCTGTCCAATGGATGTGGTCAGCCCCCACTTTAAAGGATCTAGCATTAATTGCTGGTATGTAATTCTGTTTTTTTATATGCTGGTTAATTCCTCTGATTGTATCCCTCTCTGTTTCTGGAAGTAAGTTACTGAAGTTAATTTCCGGCACCCAGATCTGAGCATTTGGGAATGTGCTCTTAGCCAATTTAAGTAATGACTGCAGTTGCTTGGTTGCAGTCAGTGGTCTCTGCGTTCGATTATTAATGCCAACTGAGAGCACCACCTTTTTGGTCTCCGGACAGGGTTCCAATTTGTCCAGAATTGCTGTGACATGAATGAATTTAGCTCCTGGAAAGCTATCAATTTGGGTGGTGGGATTTGGGCATCTTTTTATCTTGGAGAGGTTGGAATCTCCTATTATTAAAATGGATTTTCTGGGTTCCAATTTCCAGGTAATGTTTTTTCGGCTGGTGTTGGGGTGCCTCGTCACTCTCTGTGCATCTTCCCCTTCAGAGTCAGGTTCTGCCCCTGTTGGTGTGTTTTCTGTTTCTATGTCTGCTACCCCTGCCTCCCCTATTGTGTTCCCTACCTCGGCTTCAGCTATTTCTGCCTCTCCTACTGTGTTGTCTGTCTGGGCCCTCATTGTTCCTGTCCTCATTTCTGTGTCTATTGGGTTTACCTGTCCGGTCTGGTCGCTCCTTTGTTTCTGTGGAAGGGGTTGTTTTGTGACACTGATCTCGGGCTCTAGAACTGCTGTATTTCTTGGGATGGTTGGTTTGGTACAGTCTTTCTTTTGTCTCTGTGGGAGCGGTTGGTACATGACCCTGGTTTTGGGGTACAGGAATGTTGTGCATGGATTTGTCCCTGGTGTAGGAGGGGTTCTCCCTTCTGTTTGTTTTGGGTCTGAGGAATCCCTAGTGATTTGGTTTAATACGGTCTGATGTTGGTTCCCCATGTAGTGCTGGGGTCTACGTGGCTCAGGCTCTTGAGAGCCAAGTGTGATGTCCAGGTCCCTAATGATGGCCACATTGGAAATCCTGGTCCTTGGCCTGTGGGGTGGGGTAGGGCTAGTCGCCGCCCTGGATGGCGGGGAAGGGGGGGTCACTGCCCTGGACCGCAAGGAAGGGGGGGTTTCAGTGGTCTGCTGGTGGTGTGATGAAGTCGGGGTCGCTGGCCCACGGGGTGGGGGGGTCTGTCGGTGGCGTGACGAAGTCATGGCAGCTGGCTCAAAGGGTGGGGGTGTGTGTTGGTGGTGTGACGAAGTCGTGGCAACTGGTGCAAGGGGTGGGGGGGTCCATCGGTGGCATGACGAAGTCATGGCAGCTGGCTCCAAGGGTGGGGGGGTGTGTTGGTGGTGTGACGAAGTCGTGGCAACTGGTGCAAGGGGTGGGGGGGTCTGCCGGTGGCGTGCTGAAGTCATGGCAGCTGGCTCAAAGGGTGGGGGGGTGTGTCGGTGGCTTGACGAGGTTGTGGCAGTTGGCTCACGGGGTGGGGGTGTCCGTCGGTGGCGTGACAAAGTCGTGGCAGCTGGCCCACGGGGTGGGGGGGGGTTTTCAGTCCGTCTGCGGCATGAGGGGGCTGTGATCGCAGGCTGGTGGAACAAGGCTGCCCAGGTATTTGGCCTATGGCGTGGGGGCGTCCTAGTCCGTATGCCGGTCCGCTGTTCTGTCCTCAATTGTGTGCTGGTCCCTTGCTCTGTCAACCGTGATGCTAATCCCACCACATGTCTCTTTGCCTCATCAATTGATTGAATTTTGAATTTATGTCTAAGACTCTTTTTAATCCAATTAGTGGCTTTCGCCATCATTTCTTCCAGGCGCTCTGTCACTGCAGCCTGAGCAAATTCATTTTCTAATTCTTCCAGGTTTGTTGTATAGTGCTCAATTAGAATCTGTCTGGTCTGTTTTGCCCAATTTTCTGAATTCAAAGCCAATTTGGTTAGGGTTTCCTGTGACGGTTTTGCCGGTTTTATAAAGCATGTTAGTTTATCAGCTTGTTTTAAGATGCCCTTAGGGGGCTGATTCTGGCCCTTTAAGAATATTAGATGGTGGATTGTCTGGAAAATTCTATAAATTATTCTCACTGTTGTAGCAAATTCATCCCTGGCTACGGGGAGACACCTATGTGTACCAGGGTCCGACCTCATATGCGTACGGTTGTCAGACAACCTGCATGTGTTCCGCATAGTGTTAGCCATTCCCTGGGTGTAGAAAGGTGCAAAAGGTTTTAAAAGATGTTACTAGCTTCTATTTGGTAATAGAGGTCCCCGCTAGTAACTGTAATCTCACCCCACGGTGGCTCCCTGGCTCAGATGGTCTCCTGCCTGGGACTGCGTCCTCCAAACACTCCCCAGCTCAGCCGGCTGTCCCGCCTGGAAAGGCTCTTTTTCCACCGGTCTCACCTCCCCTCCGGTGGCTCTCTGGCTTCGATGGTTCTCTGCCTGCAACAGTACTATCCAAAAACTCTTTCGTTCAGTAAGTTCTCCGGCCTGGAATCTTTTTTTCTCCGACGTTTCGCTTATCCTTAAGCTTCATCAGGGAGAAAGGATTTTAACTTTGTTTACAGTTGTTTATAAGTCCGGAGCCTTGGACTGGCCCCTCCCCTGTGTGCTACTGTTGGCTGAAGTTTTGTTCCCGCCCACAAGCAGGCTAGCCTTGACCTGGGATTGGTTAGAATTTCTGTCCTGTATGTAATGAGTCCTGTCTCATGCAGGGCTGGCCCCGCCCCCTTCGCTCCACGTGTTCGTTATTTTTAAATTATATTTTTTTAACCTAATGTTTTAATGTTCCTTTAGTTTATCTTAGATGTTTGGGGTTATTTTTTTTGAGGTAATGTTTTAAAAATATTGCTTTTTAACCTTTGAATCTGTTTTAATGCTCCAGGTCATTCTGGCGCCACGGAGTCTGACTGTCTGCTGACCCCGGGGCTTGATTACCTGTCCGCCTCACCTCATTTTTTAAATAAAAACATGAAGCTACTTCTCCAAACCCCCACCTCCGGCTATGCCTTTTAATTATGAGGGTATTTTAAACAATTAATTAAACTTCCCACCGATTTCCTCCTTTTTAAACCCGGTCGGTCGTTAAACGAAACTCAATCTCCCAGAATGCCTCACGCGTCGCTCGCTTTTCAGCGGCCGCGCAGAAAAAAAACCGATTTCCAAGGTCCGATTCCCAAAAAAAACTCCCGAATCCGCCGCCACCCACCCCCCCCGGGGGGAGAGGAGGGGGAAAGAAAGGTCCCCCAGCCCCAAAAAACCAGAGTAAACCCTTTTATTTAAGAGCGTTGCCCTCGTGTTTGACCCGAGAGAACTCCATATCCCAGAATGCCTCACGCGGCGCTCGCTTTTCAGCGGCCGCGTGGAACAAAATTTTGATTTCCAAGGTCCGATTCCCCATAAAAACTCCCGTAACCGCTGCCACCCGCCCCCCGGGGGGAGAGGAGGGGGAAAGAAAGGTCCCCCAGCCCCAGAGAGACCAAGTAAACCCTTTTATTTACGGGTCTTGCCCTCGTGTTTGACCCGAGAGAACTCCATATCCCAGAATGCCTCACGCGGCGCTCGCTTTTCAGTCGCTGAGAAAAAAACCCGATTTCAAAGATAAAAATCACCCGGTGAACGCTCAAAATCTAAAGACTAGATAAAGTTATCGGATTCTCACCCGTGTCCCCAACTCCTCCAGATCCCCGGGGAAAGGGTTTCTTTTAAAAAAACCGAGGTCGATATCCAGCAGCTCCCTGCTGTCGCGTTCCCCGCAGCACCAGGCATCTCTTAAAGGGGCCGTCCCCGCAGCACCAGGCATCTCTTAAAGGGGCCGTCCCCGCATCCATGTCCAGAGACCGTGTCTATGGGAACTACAACTTTTTTAAAAAATATGTAATCTTTTGTGCCCTTATTGCTGTCCCAAACCTCGTGGGGGGGGGGGGGGGGGTTTGGGAAGATGAGTTCCATGTCTGTCAGACCCACATTTCCAGCCATGCTTTATTTTAAGTGCACCTTTTAAATATTTTAGATTTTAAAATTTAAAAAAACCTCCTTGGTGCTCCCTATTTTTATAAGTTGCTTGCTGCTTTTTTTGTGGGGGGGGCAAAAGGGGAATAAAAAGTTATTTAACCATCTACCTCACTGATCAAGTTTAGATTTAAGGTATTTGCAAGATATATTCTCTGGGTTTTCTTTTCTTGGCATTTATATCTTTTTTTGTCTGTGGTAATGTAAAGCGTGTCACTCCTGAATGTTAGGTTGTATGGTGTGGGCAGGAGGGTAGTTACACCCTCTTGTGTTCGTATTCTCACTCATCCCTTGAGCTTCTTGTCACTTATACCTGCCACTTTTGGTTGGCCCACGCTTTACCTTACCACCTGGCTTCTTTTTCTTGCCGATCGCTTCTTAGTAATTTCTTGATCCGTAATCCTTTGATCCCCCTCTGGGGTTATAATCAGTTCCTGGGTTTTGCCAATTTATGGCCTCTATGTCGTATTTAGTTATTATTATTGGTGTTGGAACTCTACCCTTTATTTTACGTAGTGTTAGGGTTATGTTGTATTGAGGTTGGGGGGTTCAGGTTAGGGTTAGGGTTGCTGCACTGGGGTTAGTGTTGGGGTTAGGTGAGGGTCAGGGTCGCAGTTAGGTTCAGGGCTATATTGGGGTTAGGTTGGGGTGCATCAGGGTTAGGGTTAGGTGTTTAGGGGTGGGGTGGGGTTAGGGTTATGTTTTAGGGGTAGGGTTGGGTGCATCAGGGTTAGGGTTAGGTGTTTAGGGGTAGGGTAGGGTGCATCAGGGTAGGGGATTAGATTCAGGGCTGGGGGGTTGGAGTTATGGGTTAGGGTTGCATTAGGGGTAGGGTTAAGTGAGGGTCAGGGTTTAGGAGTAGGGTGGGGTGTGTTAGGCTTAGATTTTAGGGGTGGGGTGGGAGATTAGGTTTGCTGTATTAGAGTTACGGTTAGGCTTTAGGGGTAGAGTGGGGTGCATTTGGAGAGTTGTGATTAGATTCAGGGCTGGGGGGTTGGAGTTATGGGTTAGGGTTGCATTAGGGGTAGGGTTAAGTGAGGGTCAGGGTTTGGGAGTAGGGTGGGGTGTGTTAGGCTTAGATTTTAGGGGTGGGGTGGGAGATTAGGTTTGCTGTATTAGAGTTACGGTTAGGCTTTAGGGGTAGAGTGGGGTGCATTTGGAGAGTTGTGATTAGATTCAGGGCTGGGGGGTTGGAGTTATGGGTTAGGGTTGCATTAGGGGTAGGGTTAAGTGAGGGTCAGGGTTTAGGAGTAGGGTGGGGTGTGTTAGGCTTAGATTTTAGGGGTGGGGTGGGAGATTAGGTTTGCTGTATTAGAGTTACGGTTAGGCTTTAGGGGTAGAGTGGGGTGCATTTGGAGAGTTGTGATTAGATTCAGGGCTGGGGGGTTGGAGTTATGGGTTAGGGTTGCATTAGGGGTAGGGTTAAGTGAGGGTCAGGGTTTAGGAGTAGGGTGGGGTGTGTTAGGCTTAGATTTTAGGGGTGGGGTGGGAGATTAGGTTTGCTGTATTAGAGTTACGGTTAGGCTTTAGGGGTAGAGTGGGGTGCATTTGGAGAGTTGTGATTAGATTCAGGGCTGGGGGGTTGGAGTTATGGGTTAGGGTTGCATTAGGGGTAGGGTTAAGTGAGGGTCAGGGTTTAGGAGTAGGGTGGGGTGTGTTAGGCTTAGATTTTAGGGGTGGGGTGGGAGATTAGGTTTGCTGTATTAGAGTTACGGTTAGGCTTTAGGGGTAGAGTGGGGTGCATTTGGAGAGTTGTGATTAGATTCAGGGCTGGGGGGTTGGAGTTATGGGTTAGGGTTGCATTAGGGGTAGGGTTAAGTGAGGGTCAGGGTTTAGGAGTAGGGTGGGGTGTGTTAGGCTTAGATTTTAGGGGTGGGGTGGGAGATTAGGTTTGCTGTATTAGAGTTACGGTTAGGCTTTAGGGGTAGAGTGGGGTGCATTTGGAGTTAGGATTTGGGATATGGATGTGGTCTGTTTGTAGTTAGGGTTGGGGCTTTGGTCTGTTTGTTGTGGGCAGTGTGGGGTTTAGTGGTTTTGGTTAGCTTAAACAGTAGGGGTTAGCTCTGTTTATTGTGATTAGGGTAGGGTGTGGTGTGGTTGCGGTTTGGGAGGTTTATCAAGTTGGGGTTGGGATTTGTGGTAATTAAGGTCGGGGCAGTTTTGTTTTTTGATGTTGGATTTCCCCCATTTTAGATCTGATTTAAGCCCTTTGGTAACTGAGTTTGTAGGGTTGTTATCCAGTGTTTTTCCCTCCTCTTCCTTTGTGAGGTTGTCCAGTTCATGTTGGTCTCCAACCCCATAAATTCCAGGGATTCAAGACCATGCTCCATGAAGTGTCGGGAGGTAGGTTTGTATACATCCTTTGTTCTAATAGCACTGAGGTGCCCTGTGAGCCTCATCCTTAGACTATTCCCTGTTTCTCCTACATACAAGATGTGGCATTGTTTGCATCGAATTGCATAAACAGCATTGTGCTGTTCACATGTAATTCTTTGTTTAATTAGGGCTGCTTTTCCTGTGTGTCTATTTTGTATCATTTTGCGGATTATTAGGTATTTACACGTCCCACATTTTGGGTTTGTGCAGTTCTGGGTTGTCTGTTTTCTTATCCTACTCCGAACCAGCATGTCGCGAAGGTTCCGAGTTCTTTTGTATGCCGACGTTATGTGGTATCGACTAAGTGTGTCAACATCCTCTTTTAGTTTCCCAAATTGGGTTTTAATCACTCCGTGTATTAGTTTGGTCATTGTATCGTATGTCGTTATCAGTGGTAGTCTTGCTACTTCTCTGTTTGGCCGTGGGCTATTCAGTCCCCTCAGGAAATCAGACTTAAGGTGCCTGAGGAACCTTTTTGTGTAACCTCTCTGTCTCAGTGCAGTAAATAGGGTTGTGGTGGCTTCCCTAAAGTCCTCTCCGTTTGTGCATATGCGGTGAAAACGTGTCAGTTGTGACTTCACCAGCCCCCGAAAGGTATGTTTTGGATGGTGGCTGTTTATGTGCAGGAGTGTGTGTGTGTCTGTTTCTTTAAAGAATACCTTTGTTGCTAGCTTGTGGCTGTTATTCTCCTGTTGTAATTTAAATACTGTGGTGTCCAGGAAATCCACACTTTCTCTATGTGTTGTAACTTTAAGTTTAATAGATTGGTGGTGACTGTTGAGAATACCTACAAATTCTTGCAATTCTGTTTCTGTGTGAGTCCAGACTCCCCATATGTCATCCAGGTATCTGTAATAACACATCGGGAGCTTGGAACACTTTTCAAAGACTGTGTTTTCCCAGTCTGCCATGTATATGTTTGCGTAGGCCGGGGCAAATTTCTTGCCCATAGCCGTGCCCTTAATCTGTAGGTAGAATTGCTCCTGGAATTCAAAGTCATTTTTTGTTAGTCCTAGGTGTAATAGCTGGATTATGGCTGCATCTGGTCTGTGGGGTTGGGGGAACTTTCTCAGGATATTTTCCACTGCCTGTATGCCTCTGTCTGTTTCTATGTTTGTGTATAGGGTTAGGGTTAGGGTTAGGGTTAGGGTTAGGGTTAGGGTTAGGGTTAGGGTTAGGGTTAGGGTTAGGGTTAGGGTTAGGGTTAGGGTTAGGGTTAGGGTTAGGGTTAGGGTTAGGGTTAGGGTTAGGGTTAGGGTTAGGGTTAGGGTTAGGGTTAGGGTTAGGGTTAGGGTTAGGGTTAGGGTTAGGGTTAGGGTTAGGGTTAGGGTTAGGGTTAGGGTTAGGGTTAGGGTTAGGGTTAGGGTTAGGGTTAGGGTTAGGGTTAGGGTTAGGGTTAGGGTTAGGGTTACGCTGCATTAGGGTTAGGGTTAGGGTTAGGGTTACGCTGCATTAGGGTTAGGGTTAGGGTTAGGGTTAGGGTTAGGGTTAGGGTTAGGGTTAGGGTTAGGGTTAGGGTTAGGGTTAGGGTTAGGGTTAGGGTTAGGGTTAGGGTTAGGGTTAGGGTTAGGGTTAGGGTTAGGGTTAGGGTTAGGGTTAGGGTTAGGTTAGGGTTAGGGTTAGGGTTAGGGTTAGGGTTAGGGTTAGGGTTAGGGTTAGGGTTAGGGTTAGGGTTAGGGTTAGGGTTAGGGTTAGGGTTAGGGTTAGGGTTAGGGTTAGGGTTAGGGTTAGGGTTAGGTTTTAAAATGGTGGGCAGAGGGGGGAAACGCCCTCCCTATGTTGTCTGCCTCTTGGTTCTGGCCCGCACCTCAGACTGTTGCTGTTGTCCAAATGAATGCACCTTGTGCTTTAGCTTTAGGCACCATCCAGAGTTCCTGCTTGGCTACTACTGAATGTGTCCCGTCCTCCAGCCTTAAGTACCATCCATCGTTCCTTCTTGGAACACTCCGACCGGTTTCGCCATCTCACGGCTCATCAGGGAGCTACAAACAAACAGACCAAGTCCTTAGTGCGTCACTTGCAAAAGTTAGGTTTTAAAATGGTGGGCAGAGGGGGGAAACGCCCTCCCTATGTTGTCTGCCTCTTGGTTCTGGCCCGCACCTCAGACTGTTGCTGTTGTCCAAATGAATGCACCTTGTGCTTTAGCTTTAGGCACCATCCAGAGTTCCTGCTTGGCTACTACTGAATGTGTCCCGTCCTCCAGCCTTAAGTACCATCCATCGTTCCTTCTTGGAACACTCCGACCGGTTTCGCCATCTCACGGCTCATCAGGGAGCTACAAACAAACAGACCAAGTCCTTAGTGCGTCACTTGCAAAAGTTAGGTTTTAAAATGGTGGGCAGAGGGGGGAAACGCCCTCCCTATGTTGTCTGCCTCTTGGTTCTGGCCCGCACCTCAGACTGTTGCTGTTGTCCAAATGAATGCACCTTGTGCTTTAGCTTTAGGCACCATCCAGAGTTCCTGCTTGGCTACTACTGAATGTGTCCCGTCCTCCAGCCTTAAGTACCATCCATCGTTCCTTCTGGAACACTCCGACCGGTTTCGCCATCTCACGGCTCATCAGGGAGCTACAAACAAACAGACCAAGTCCTTAGTGCGTCACTTGCAAAAGTTAGGTTTTAAAATGGTGGGCAGAGGGGGGAAACGCCCTCCCTATGTTGTCTGCCTCTTGGTTCTGGCCCGCACCTCAGACTGTTGCTGTTGTCCAAATGAATGCACCTTGTGCTTTAGCTTTAGGCACCATCCAGAGTTCCTGCTTGGCTACTACTGAATGTGTCCCGTCCTCCAGCCTTAAGTACCATCCATCGTTCCTTCTTGGAACACTCCGACCGGTTTCGCCATCTCACGGCTCATCAGGGAGCTACAAACAAACAGACCAAGTCCTTAGTGCGTCACTTGCAAAAGTTAGGTTTTAAAATGGTGGGCAGAGGGGGGAAACG
Organism: Heptranchias perlo; assembly: GCF_035084215.1. Lineage (NCBI taxonomy): Eukaryota > Metazoa > Chordata > Chondrichthyes > Hexanchiformes > Hexanchidae > Heptranchias > Heptranchias perlo. The sequence goes on from NW_027138316.1 coordinate 46,507, forward strand.
CCCTCCCTATGTTGTCTGCCTCTTGGTTCTGGCCCGCACCTCAGACTGTTGCTGTTGTCCAAATGAATGCACCTTGTGCTTTAGCTTTAGGCACCATCCAGAGTTCCTGCTTGGCTACTACTGAATGTGTCCCGTCCTCCAGCCTTAAGTACCATCCATCGTTCCTTCTTGGAACACTCCGACCGGTTTCGCCATCTCACGGCTCATCAGGGAGCTACAAACAAACAGACCAAGTCCTTAGTGCGTCACTTGCAAAAGTTAGGTTTTAAAATGGTGGGCAGAGGGGGGAAACGCCCTCCCTATGTTGTCTGCCTCTTGGTTCTGGCCCGCACCTCAGACTGTTGCTGTTGTCCAAATGAATGCACCTTGTGCTTTAGCTGCATTAGGGTTAGGGTTAGGGTTAGGGTTAGGGTTAGGGTTAGGGTTAGGGTTAGGGTTAGGGTTAGGGTTAGGGTTAGGGTTAGGGTTAGGGTTAGGGTTAGGGTTAGGGTTAGGGTTAGGGTTAGGGTTAGGGTTAGGGTTAGGGTTAGGGTTAGGGTTAGGGTTAGGGTTAGGGTTAGGGTTAGGGTTAGGGTTAGGGTTAGGGTTAGGGTTAGGGTTAGGGTTAGGGTTAGGGTTAGGGTTAGGGTTAGGGTTAGGGTTAGGGTTAGGGTTAGGGTTAGGGTTAGGGTTAGGGTTAGGGTTAGGGTTAGGGTTAGGGTTAGGGTTAGGGTTAGGGTTAGGGTTAGGGTTAGGGTTAGGGTTAGGGTTAGGGTTAGGGTTAGGGTTAGGGTTAGGGTTAGGGTTAGGGTTAGGGTTAGGTTGTATGGTGTGGGCAGGAGGGTAGTTACACCCTCTTGTGTTCGTATTCTCACTCATCCCTTGAGCTTCTTGTCACTTATACCTGCCACTTTTGGTTGGCCCACGCTTTACCTTACCACCTGGCTTCTTTTTCTTGCCGATCGCTTCTTAGTAATTTCTTGATCCGTAATCCTTTGATCCCCCTCTGGGGTTATAATCAGTTCCTGGGTTTTGCCAATTTATGGCCTCTATGTCGTATTTAGTTATTATTATTGGTGTTGGAACTCTACCCTTTATTTTACGTAGTGTTAGGGTTATGTTGTATTGAGGTTGGGGGGTTCAGGTTAGGGTTAGGGTTGCTGCACTGGGGTTAGTGTTGGGGTTAGGTGAGGGTCAGGGTCGCAGTTAGGTTCAGGGCTATATTGGGGTTAGGTTGGGGTGCATCAGGGTTAGGGTTAGGTGTTTAGGGGTGGGGTGGGGTTAGGGTTATGTTTTAGGGGTAGGGTTGGGTGCATCAGGGTTAGGGTTAGGTGTTTAGGGGTAGGGTAGGGTGCATTAGGGTTAGGGTTAGGGTTAGGGTTAGGGTTAGGGTTAGGGTTAGGGTTAGGGTTAGGGTTAGGGTTAGGGTTAGGGTTAGGGTTAGGGTTAGGGTTAGGGTTAGGGTTAGGGTTAGGGTTAGGGTTAGGGTTAGGGTTAGGGTTAGGGTTAGGGTTAGGGTTAGGGTTAGGGTTAGGGTTAGGGTTAGGGTTAGGGTTAGGGTTAGGGTTAGGGTTAGGGTTAGGGTTAGGGTTAGGGTTAGGGTTAGGGTTAGGGTTAGGGTTAGGGTTAGGGTTAGGGTTAGGGTTAGGGTTAGGGTTAGGGTTAGGGTTAGGGTTAGGGTTAGGGTTAGGGTTAGGGTTAGGGTTAGGGTTAGGGTTAGGGTTAGGGTTAGGGTTAGGGTTAGGGTTAGGGTTAGGGTTAGGGTTAGGGTTAGGGTTAGGGTTAGGGTTAGGGTTAGGGTTAGGGTTAGTGCATTAGGGTTAGGGTTAGGGTTAGGGTTAGGGTTAGGGTTAGGGTTAGGGTTAGGGTTAGGGTTAGGGTTAGGGTTAGGGTTAGGGTTAGGGTTAGGGTTAGGGTTAGGGTTAGGGTTAGGGTTAGGGTTAGGGTTAGGGTTAGGGTTAGGGTTAGGGTTAGGGTTAGGGTTAGGGTTAGGGTTAGGGTTAGGGTTAGGGTTAGGGTTAGGGTTAGGGTTAGGGTTAGGGTTAGGGTTAGGGTTAGGGTTAGGGTTAGGGTTAGGGTTAGGGTTAGGGTTAGGGTTAGGGTTAGGGTTAGGGTTAGGGTTAGGGTTAGGGTTAGGGTTAGGGTTAGGGTTAGGGTTAGGGTTAGGGTTAGGGTTAGGGTTAGGGTTAGGGTTAGGGTTAGGTTAGGGTTAGGGTTAGGGTTAGGGTTAGGGTTAGGGTTAGGGTTAGGGTTAGGGTTAGGGTTAGGGTTAGGGTTAGGGTTAGGGTTAGGGTTAGGGTTAGGGTTAGGGTTAGGGTTAGGGTTAGGGTTAGGGTTAGGGTTAGGGTTAGGGTTAGGGTTAGGGTTAGGGTTAGGTTAGGGTTAGGGTTAGGGTTAGGGTTAGGGTTAGGGTTAGGGTTAGGGTTAGGGTTAGGGTTAGGGTTAGGGTTAGGGTTAGGGTTAGGGTTAGGGTTAGGGTTAGGGTTAGGGTTAGGGTTAGGGTTAGGGTTAGGGTTAGGGTTAGGGTTAGGGTTAGGGTTAGGGTTAGGGTTAGGGTTAGGGTTAGGGTTAGGGTTAGGGTTAGGGTTAGGGTTAGGGTTAGGGTTAGGGTTAGGGTTAGGGTTAGGGTTAGGGTTAGGGTTAGGGTTAGGGTTAGGGTTAGGGTTAGGGTTAGGGTTAGGGTTAGGGTTAGGGTTAGGGTTAGGGTTAGGGTTAGGGTTAGGGTTAGGGTTAGGGTTAGGGTTAGGGTTAGGGTTAGGGTTAGGGTTAGGGTTAGGGTTAGGGTTAGGGTTAGGGTTAGGGTTAGGGTTAGGGTTAGGGTTAGGGTTAGGGTTAGGGTTAGGGTTAGGGTTAGGGTTAGGGTTAGGGTTAGGGTTAGGGTTAGGGTTAGGGTTAGGGTTAGGGTTAGGGTTAGGGTTAGGGTTAGGGTTAGGGTTAGGGTTAGGGTTAGGGTTAGGGTTAGGGTTAGGGTTAGGGTTAGGGTTAGGGTTAGGGTTAGGGTTAGGGTTAGGGTTAGGGTTAGGGTTAGGGTTAGGGTTAGGGTTAGGGTTAGGGTTAGGGTTAGGGTTAGGGTTAGGGTTAGGGTTAGGGTTAGGGTTAGGGTTAGGGTTAGGGTTAGGGTTAGGGTTAGGGTTAGGGTTAGGGTTAGGGTTAGGGTTAGGGTTAGGGTTAGGGTTAGGGTTAGGGTTAGGGTTAGGGTTAGGGTTAGGGTTAGGGTTAGGGTTAGGGTTAGGGTTAGGGTTAGGGTTAGGGTTAGGGTTAGGGTTAGGGTTAGGGTTAGGGTTAGGGTTAGGGTTAGGGTTAGGGTTAGGGTTAGGGTTAGGGTTAGGGTTAGGGTTAGGGTTAGGGTTAGGGTTAGGGTTAGGGTTAGGGTTAGGGTTAGGGTTAGGGTTAGGGTTAGGGTTAGGGTTAGGGTTAGGGTTAGGGTTAGGGTTAGGGTTAGGGTTAGGGTTAGGGTTAGGGTTAGGGTTAGGGTTAGGGTTAGGGTTAGGGTTAGGGTTAGGGTTAGGGTTAGGGTTAGGGTTAGGGTTAGGGTTAGGGTTAGGGTTAGGGTTAGGGTTAGGGTTAGGGTTAGGGTTAGGGTTAGGGTTAGGGTTAGGGTTAGGGTTAGGGTTAGGGTTAGGGTTAGGGTTAGGGTTAGGGTTAGGGTTAGGGTTAGGGTTAGGGTTAGGGTTAGGGTTAGGGTTAGGGTTAGGGTTAGGGTTAGGGTTAGGGTTAGGGTTAGGGTTAGGGTTAGGGTTAGGGTTAGGGTTAGGGTTAGGGTTAGGGTTAGGGTTAGGGTTAGGGTTAGGGTTAGGGTTAGGGTTAGGGTTAGGGTTAGGGTTAGGGTTAGGGTTAGGGTTAGGGTTAGGGTTAGGGTTAGGGTTAGGGTTAGGGTTAGGGTTAGGGTTAGGGTTAGGGTTAGGGTTAGGGTTAGGGTTAGGGTTAGGGTTAGGGTTAGGGTTAGGGTTAGGGTTAGGGTTAGGGTTAGGGTTAGGGTTAGGGTTAGGGTTAGGGTTAGGGTTAGGGTTAGGGTTAGGGTTAGGGTTAGGGTTAGGGTTAGGGTTAGGGTTAGGGTTAGGGTTAGGGTTAGGGTTAGGGTTAGGGTTAGGGTTAGGGTTAGGGTTAGGGTTAGGGTTAGGGTTAGGGTTAGGGTTAGGGTTAGGGTTAGGGTTAGGGTTAGGGTTAGGGTTAGGGTTAGGGTTAGGGTTAGGGTTAGGGTTAGGGTTAGGGTTAGGGTTAGGGTTAGGGTTAGGGTTAGGGTTAGGGTTAGGGTTAGGGTTAGGGTTAGGGTTAGGGTTAGGGTTAGGGTTAGGGTTAGGGTTAGGGTTAGGGTTAGGGTTAGGGTTAGGGTTAGGGTTAGGGTTAGGGTTAGGGTTAGGGTTAGGGTTAGGGTTAGGGTTAGGGTTAGGGTTAGGGTTAGGGTTAGGGTTAGGGTTAGGGTTAGGGTTAGGGTTAGGGTTAGGGTTAGGGTTAGGGTTAGGGTTAGGGTTAGGGTTAGGGTTAGGGTTAGGGTTAGGGTTAGGGTTAGGGTTAGGGTTAGGGTTAGGGTTAGGGTTAGGGTTAGGGTTAGGGTTAGGGTTAGGGTTAGGGTTAGGGTTAGGGTTAGGGTTAGGGTTAGGGTTAGGGTTAGGGTTAGGGTTAGGGTTAGGGTTAGGGTTAGGGTTAGGGTTAGGGTTAGGGTTAGGGTTAGGGTTAGGGTTAGGGTTAGGGTTAGGGTTAGGGTTAGGGTTAGGGTTAGGGTTAGGGTTAGGGTTAGGGTTAGGGTTAGGGTTAGGGTTAGGGTTAGGGTTAGGGTTAGGGTTAGGGTTAGGGTTAGGGTTAGGGTTAGGGTTAGGGTTAGGGTTAGGGTTAGGGTTAGGGTTAGGGTTAGGGTTAGGGTTAGGGTTAGGGTTAGGGTTAGGGTTAGGGTTAGGGTTAGGGTTAGGGTTAGGGTTAGGGTTAGGGTTAGGGTTAGGGTTAGGGTTAGGGTTAGGGTTAGGGTTAGGGTTAGGGTTAGGGTTAGGGTTAGGGTTAGGGTTAGGGTTAGGGTTAGGGTTAGGGTTAGGGTTAGGGTTAGGGTTAGGGTTAGGGTTAGGGTTAGGGTTAGGGTTAGGGTTAGGGTTAGGGTTAGGGTTAGGGTTAGGGTTAGGGTTAGGGTTAGGGTTAGGGTTAGGGTTAGGGTTAGGGTTAGGGTTAGGGTTAGGGTTAGGGTTAGGGTTAGGGTTAGGGTTAGGGTTAGGGTTAGGGTTAGGGTTAGGGTTAGGGTTAGGGTTAGGGTTAGGGTTAGGGTTAGGGTTAGGGTTAGGGTTAGGGTTAGGGTTAGGGTTAGGGTTAGGGTTAGGGTTAGGGTTAGGGTTAGGGTTAGGGTTAGGGTTAGGGTTAGGGTTAGGGTTAGGGTTAGGGTTAGGGTTAGGGTTAGGGTTAGGGTTAGGGTTAGGGTTAGGGTTAGGGTTAGGGTTAGGGTTAGGGTTAGGGTTAGGGTTAGGGTTAGGGTTAGGGTTAGGGTTAGGGTTAGGGTTAGGGTTAGGGTTAGGGTTAGGGTTAGGGTTAGGGTTAGGGTTAGGGTTAGGGTTAGGGTTAGGGTTAGGGTTAGGGTTAGGGTTAGGGTTAGGGTTAGGGTTAGGGTTAGGGTTAGGGTTAGGGTTAGGGTTAGGGTTAGGGTTAGGGTTAGGGTTAGGGTTAGGGTTAGGGTTAGGGTTAGGGTTAGGGTTAGGGTTAGGGTTAGGGTTAGGGTTAGGGTTAGGGTTAGGGTTAGGGTTAGGGTTAGGGTTAGGGTTAGGGTTAGGGTTAGGGTTAGGGTTAGGGTTAGGGTTAGGGTTAGGGTTAGGGTTAGGGTTAGGGTTAGGGTTAGGGTTAGGGTTAGGGTTAGGGTTAGGGTTAGGGTTAGGGTTAGGGTTAGGGTTAGGGTTAGGGTTAGGGTTAGGGTTAGGGTTAGGGTTAGGGTTAGGGTTAGGGTTAGGGTTAGGGTTAGGGTTAGGGTTAGGGTTAGGGTTAGGGTTAGGGTTAGGGTTAGGGTTAGGGTTAGGGTTAGGGTTAGGGTTAGGGTTAGGGTTAGGGTTAGGGTTAGGGTTAGGGTTAGGGTTAGGGTTAGGGTTAGGGTTAGGGTTAGGGTTAGGGTTAGGGTTAGGGTTAGGGTTAGGGTTAGGGTTAGGGTTAGGGTTAGGGTTAGGGTTAGGGTTAGGGTTAGGGTTAGGGTTAGGGTTAGGGTTAGGGTTAGGGTTAGGGTTAGGGTTAGGGTTAGGGTTAGGGTTAGGGTTAGGGTTAGGGTTAGGGTTAGGGTTAGGGTTAGGGTTAGGGTTAGGGTTAGGGTTAGGGTTAGGGTTAGGGTTAGGGTTAGGGTTAGGGTTAGGGTTAGGGTTAGGGTTAGGGTTAGGGTTAGGGTTAGGGTTAGGGTTAGGGTTAGGGTTAGGGTTAGGGTTAGGGTTAGGGTTAGGGTTAGGGTTAGGGTTAGGGTTAGGGTTAGGGTTAGGGTTAGGGTTAGGGTTAGGGTTAGGGTTAGGGTTAGGGTTAGGGTTAGGGTTAGGGTTAGGGTTAGGGTTAGGGTTAGGGTTAGGGTTAGGGTTAGGGTTAGGGTTAGGGTTAGGGTTAGGGTTAGGGTTAGGGTTAGGGTTAGGGTTAGGGTTAGGGTTAGGGTTAGGGTTAGGGTTAGGGTTAGGGTTAGGGTTAGGGTTAGGGTTAGGGTTAGGGTTAGGGTTAGGGTTAGGGTTAGGGTTAGGGTTAGGGTTAGGGTTAGGGTTAGGGTTAGGGTTAGGGTTAGGGTTAGGGTTAGGGTTAGGGTTAGGGTTAGGGTTAGGGTTAGGGTTAGGGTTAGGGTTAGGGTTAGGGTTAGGGTTAGGGTTAGGGTTAGGGTTAGGGTTAGGGTTAGGGTTAGGGTTAGGGTTAGGGTTAGGGTTAGGGTTAGGGTTAGGGTTAGGGTTAGGGTTAGGGTTAGGGTTAGGGTTAGGGTTAGGGTTAGGGTTAGGGTTAGGGTTAGGGTTAGGGTTAGGGTTAGGGTTAGGGTTAGGGTTAGGGTTAGGGTTAGGGTTAGGGTTAGGGTTAGGGTTAGGGTTAGGGTTAGGGTTAGGGTTAGGGTTAGGGTTAGGGTTAGGGTTAGGGTTAGGGTTAGGGTTAGGGTTAGGGTTAGGGTTAGGGTTAGGGTTAGGGTTAGGGTTAGGGTTAGGGTTAGGGTTAGGGTTAGGGTTAGGGTTAGGGTTAGGGTTAGGGTTAGGGTTAGGGTTAGGGTTAGGGTTAGGGTTAGGGTTAGGGTTAGGGTTAGGGTTAGGGTTAGGGTTAGGGTTAGGGTTAGGGTTAGGGTTAGGGTTAGGGTTAGGGTTAGGGTTAGGGTTAGGGTTAGGGTTAGGGTTAGGGTTAGGGTTAGGGTTAGGGTTAGGGTTAGGGTTAGGGTTAGGGTTAGGGTTAGGGTTAGGGTTAGGGTTAGGGTTAGGGTTAGGGTTAGGGTTAGGGTTAGGGTTAGGGTTAGGGTTAGGGTTAGGGTTAGGGTTAGGGTTAGGGTTAGGGTTAGGGTTAGGGTTAGGGTTAGGGTTAGGGTTAGGGTTAGGGTTAGGGTTAGGGTTAGGGTTAGGGTTAGGGTTAGGGTTAGGGTTAGGGTTAGGGTTAGGGTTAGGGTTAGGGTTAGGGTTAGGGTTAGGGTTAGGGTTAGGGTTAGGGTTAGGGTTAGGGTTAGGGTTAGGGTTAGGGTTAGGGTTAGGGTTAGGGTTAGGGTTAGGGTTAGGGTTAGGGTTAGGGTTAGGGTTAGGGTTAGGGTTAGGGTTAGGGTTAGGGTTAGGGTTAGGGTTAGGGTTAGGGTTAGGGTTAGGGTTAGGGTTAGGGTTAGGGTTAGGGTTAGGGTTAGGGTTAGGGTTAGGGTTAGGGTTAGGGTTAGGGTTAGGGTTAGGGTTAGGGTTAGGGTTAGGGTTAGGGTTAGGGTTAGGGTTAGGGTTAGGGTTAGGGTTAGGGTTAGGGTTAGGGTTAGGGTTAGGGTTAGGGTTAGGGTTAGGGTTAGGGTTAGGGTTAGGGTTAGGGTTAGGGTTAGGGTTAGGGTTAGGGTTAGGGTTAGGGTTAGGGTTAGGGTTAGGGTTAGGGTTAGGGTTAGGGTTAGGGTTAGGGTTAGGGTTAGGGTTAGGGTTAGGGTTAGGGTTAGGGTTAGGGTTAGGGTTAGGGTTAGGGTTAGGGTTAGGGTTAGGGTTAGGGTTAGGGTTAGGGTTAGGGTTAGGGTTAGGGTTAGGGTTAGGGTTAGGGTTAGGGTTAGGGTTAGGGTTAGGGTTAGGGTTAGGGTTAGGGTTAGGGTTAGGGTTAGGGTTAGGGTTAGGGTTAGGGTTAGGGTTAGGGTTAGGGTTAGGGTTAGGGTTAGGGTTAGGGTTAGGGTTAGGGTTAGGGTTAGGGTTAGGGTTAGGGTTAGGGTTAGGGTTAGGGTTAGGGTTAGGGTTAGGGTTAGGGTTAGGGTTAGGGTTAGGGTTAGGGTTAGGGTTAGGGTTAGGGTTAGGGTTAGGGTTAGGGTTAGGGTTAGGGTTAGGGTTAGGGTTAGGGTTAGGGTTAGGGTTAGGGTTAGGGTTAGGGTTAGGGTTAGGGTTAGGGTTAGGGTTAGGGTTAGGGTTAGGGTTAGGGTTAGGGTTAGGGTTAGGGTTAGGGTTAGGGTTAGGGTTAGGGTTAGGGTTAGGGTTAGGGTTAGGGTTAGGGTTAGGGTTAGGGTTAGGGTTAGGGTTAGGGTTAGGGTTAGGGTTAGGGTTAGGGTTAGGGTTAGGGTTAGGGTTAGGGTTAGGGTTAGGGTTAGGGTTAGGGTTAGGGTTAGGGTTAGGGTTAGGGTTAGGGTTAGGGTTAGGGTTAGGGTTAGGGTTAGGGTTAGGGTTAGGGTTAGGGTTAGGGTTAGGGTTAGGGTTAGGGTTAGGGTTAGGGTTAGGGTTAGGGTTAGGGTTAGGGTTAGGGTTAGGGTTAGGGTTAGGGTTAGGGTTAGGGTTAGGGTTAGGGTTAGGGTTAGGGTTAGGGTTAGGGTTAGGGTTAGGGTTAGGGTTAGGGTTAGGGTTAGGGTTAGGGTTAGGGTTAGGGTTAGGGTTAGGGTTAGGGTTAGGGTTAGGGTTAGGGTTAGGGTTAGGGTTAGGGTTAGGGTTAGGGTTAGGGTTAGGGTTAGGGTTAGGGTTAGGGTTAGGGTTAGGGTTAGGGTTAGGGTTAGGGTTAGGGTTAGGGTTAGGGTTAGGGTTAGGGTTAGGGTTAGGGTTAGGGTTAGGGTTAGGGTTAGGGTTAGGGTTAGGGTTAGGGTTAGGGTTAGGGTTAGGGTTAGGGTTAGGGTTAGGGTTAGGGTTAGGGTTAGGGTTAGGGTTAGGGTTAGGGTTAGGGTTAGGGTTAGGGTTAGGGTTAGGGTTAGGGTTAGGGTTAGGGTTAGGGTTAGGGTTAGGGTTAGGGTTAGGGTTAGGGTTAGGGTTAGGGTTAGGGTTAGGGTTAGGGTTAGGGTAGGGTTAGGGTTAGGGTTAGGGTTAGGGTTAGGGTTAGGGTTAGGGTTAGGGTTAGGGTTAGGGTTAGGGTTAGGGTTAGGGTTAGGGTTAGGGTTAGGGTTAGGGTTAGGGTTAGGGTTAGGGTTAGGGTTAGGGTTAGGGTTAGGGTTAGGGTTAGGGTTAGGGTTAGGGTTAGGGTTAGGGTTAGGGTTAGGGTTAGGGTTAGGGTTAGGGTTAGGGTTAGGGTTAGGGTTAGGGTTAGGGTTAGGGTTAGGGTTAGGGTTAGGGTTAGGGTTAGGGTTAGGGTTAGGGTTAGGGTTAGGGTTAGGGTTAGGGTTAGGGTTAGGGTTAGGGTTAGGGTTAGGGTTAGGGTTAGGGTTAGGGTTAGGGTTAGGGTTAGGGTTAGGGTTAGGGTTAGGGTTAGGGTTAGGGTTAGGGTTAGGGTTAGGGTTAGGGTTAGGGTTAGGGTTAGGGTTAGGGTTAGGGTTAGGGTTAGGGTTAGGGTTAGGGTTAGGGTTAGGGTTAGGGTTAGGGTTAGGGTTAGGGTTAGGGTTAGGGTTAGGGTTAGGGTTAGGGTTAGGGTTAGGGTTAGGGTTAGGGTTAGGGTTAGGGTTAGGGTTAGGGTTAGGGTTAGGGTTAGGGTTAGGGTTAGGGTTAGGGTTAGGGTTAGGTTAGGGTTAGGGTTAGGGTTAGGGTTAGGGTTAGGGTTAGGGTTAGGGTTAGGGTTAGGGTTAGGGTTAGGGTTAGGGTTAGGGTTAGGGTTAGGGTTAGGGTTAGGGTTAGGGTTAGGGTTAGGGTTAGGGTTAGGGTTAGGGTTAGGGTTAGGGTTAGGGTTAGGGTTAGGGTTAGGGTTAGGGTTAGGGTTAGGGTTAGGGTTAGGGTTAGGGTTAGGGTTAGGGTTAGGGTTAGGGTTAGGGTTAGGGTTAGGTTAGGGTTAGGGTTAGGGTTAGGGTTAGGGTTAGGGTTAGGGTTAGGGTTAGGGTTAGGGTTAGGGTTAGGGTTAGGGTTAGGGTTAGGGTTAGGGTTAGGGTTAGGGTTAGGGTTAGGGTTAGGGTTAGGGTTAGGGTTAGGGTTAGGGTTAGGGTTAGGGTTAGGGTTAGGGTTAGGGTTAGGGTTAGGGTTAGGGTTAGGGTTAGGGTTAGGGTTAGGGTTAGGGTTAGGGTTAGGGTTAGGGTTAGGGTTAGGGTTAGGGTTAGGGTTAGGGTTAGGGTTAGGGTTAGGGTTAGGGTTAGGGTTAGGGTTAGGGTTAGGGTTAGGGTTAGGGTTAGGGTTAGGGTTAGGGTTAGGGTTAGGGTTAGGGTTAGGGTTAGGGTTAGGGTTAGGGTTAGGGTTAGGGTTAGGGTTAGGGTTAGGGTTAGGGTTAGGGTTAGGGTTAGGGTTAGGGTTAGGGTTAGGGTTAGGGTTAGGGTTAGGGTTAGGGTTAGGGTTAGGGTTAGGGTTAGGGTTAGGGTTAGGGTTAGGGTTAGGGTTAGGGTTAGGGTTAGGGTTAGGGTTAGGTTAGGGTTAGGGTTAGGGTTAGGGTTAGGGTTAGGGTTAGGGTTAGGGTTAGGGTTAGGGTTAGGGTTAGGGTTAGGGTTAGGGTTAGGGTTAGGGTTAGGGTTAGGGTTAGGGTTAGGGTTAGGGTTAGGGTTAGGGTTAGGGTTAGGGTTAGGGTTAGGGTTAGGGTTAGGGTTAGGGTTAGGGTTAGGGTTAGGGTTAGGTTAGGGTTAGGGTTAGGGTTAGGGTTAGGGTTAGGGTTAGGGTTAGGTTAGGGTTAGGGTTAGGGTTAGGGTTAGGGTTAGGGTTAGGGTTAGGGTTAGGGTTAGGGTTAGGGTTAGGGTTAGGGTTAGGGTTAGGTTAGGGTTAGGGTTAGGGTTAGGGTTAGGGTTAGGGTTAGGGTTAGGGTTAGGGTTAGGGTTAGGGTTAGGGTTAGGGTTAGGGTTAGGGTTAGGGTTAGGGTTAGGGTTAGGGTTAGGGTTAGGGTTAGGGTTAGGGTTAGGGTTAGGGTTAGGGTTAGGGTTAGGTTAGGGTTAGGGTTAGGGTTAGGGTTAGGGTTAGGGTTAGGGTTAGGGTTAGGGTTAGGGTTAGGGTTAGGGTTAGGGTTAGGGTTAGGGTTAGGGTTAGGGTTAGGGTTAGGGTTAGGGTTAGGGTTAGGGTAGGGTTAGGGTTAGGGTTAGGGTTAGGGTTAGGGTTAGGGTTAGGGTTAGGGTTAGGGTTAGGGTTAGGGTTAGGGTTAGGGTTAGGGTTAGGGTTAGGGTTAGGGTTAGGGTTAGGGTTAGGGTTAGGGTTAGGGTTAGGGTTAGGGTTAGGGTTAGGGTTAGGGTTAGGGTTAGGGTTAGGTTAGGGTTAGGGTTAGGGTTAGGGTTAGGGTTAGGGTTAGGGTTAGGGTTAGGGTTAGGGTTAGGGTTAGGTTAGGGTTAGGGTTAGGGTTAGGGTTAGGGTTAGGGTTAGGGTTAGGGTTAGGGTTAGGGTTAGGGTTAGGGTTAGGGTTAGGGTTAGGGTTAGGGTTAGGGTTAGGGTTAGGGTTAGGGTTAGGGTTAGGGTTAGGGTTAGGGTTAGGGTTAGGGTTAGGGTTAGGGTTAGGGTTAGGGTTAGGGTTAGGGTTAGGGTTAGGGTTAGGGTTAGGGTTAGGGTTAGGGTTAGGGTTAGGGTTAGGGTTAGGGTTAGGGTTAGGGTTAGGGTTAGGGTTAGGGTTAGGGTTAGGGTTAGGGTTAGGGTTAGGGTTAGGGTTAGGGTTAGGGTTAGGTTAGGGTTAGGGTTAGGGTTAGGGTTAGGGTTAGGGTTAGGGTTAGGGTTAGGGTTAGGGTTAGGGTTAGGGTTAGGGTTAGGGTTAGGGTTAGGGTTAGGGTTAGGGTTAGGGTTAGGGTTAGGGTTAGGGTTAGGGTTAGGGTTAGGGTTAGGGTTAGGGTTAGGGTTAGGGTTAGGGTTAGGGTTAGGGTTAGGGTTAGGGTTAGGGTTAGGGTTAGGGTTAGGGTTAGGGGTTAGGGTTAGGGTTAGGGTTAGGGTTAGGGTTAGGGTTAGGGTTAGGTTAGGGTTAGGGTTAGGGGGTTAGGGTTAGGGTTAGGGA
>NW_027138317.1:0-15000 GCF_035084215.1 Heptranchias perlo
TAGGGAGCTCTACACTGTATCTAACCCGTGCTGTACCTGCCCCCTGGGAGCGCTCGATGCCGACACTGGGTATAAAGTGGGGGACACACTGTCAGGGTAATGTAGAGGGAGCTCTACACTGTATCTAACCCGTGCTGTACCTGCCCCCTGGGAGCACTCGATGCTGACACTGGGTATAAAGTGGGGGACACACTGTCAGGGTAATGTAGAGGGAGTTCTACACTGTATCTAACCCGTGCTGTACCTGCCCCCTGGGAGCACTCGATGCCGACACTGGGTATAAAGTGGGGGACACACTGTCAGGGTAATGTAGAGGGAGCTCTACACTGTATCTAACCCGTGCTGTACCTGCCCCCTGGGAGCACTCGATGCTGACACTGGGTATAAAGTGGGGGACACACTGTCAGGGTAATGTAGAGGGAGGTCTACACTGTATCTAACCCGTGCTGTACCTGCCCCCCTGGGAGCGCTCGATGCCGACACTGGGTATAAAGTGGGGGACACACTGTCAGGGTAATGTAGAGGGAGCTCCGCACTGTATCTAACACCGTGCTGTACCTGCCCCCTGGGAGCGCTCGATGCTGACACTGGGTATAAAGTGGGGGACACACTGTCAGGGTAATGTAGAGGGAGCTCTACACTGTATCTAACCCGTGCTGTACCTGCCCCCTGGGAGCGCTCGATGCTGACACTGGGTATAAAGTGGGGGACACACTGTCAGGGTAATGTAGAGGGAGCTCTACACTGTATCTAACCCGTGCTGTACCTGCCCCCTGGGAGCGCTCGATGCCGACACTGGGTATAAAGTGGGGGACACACTGTCAGGGTAATGTAGAGGGAGCTCTACACTGTATCTAACCCGTGCTGTACCTGCCCCCCTGGGAGCGCTCGATGCTGACACTGGGTATAAAGTGGGGGACACACTGTCAGGGTAATGTAGAGGGAGCTCTACACTGTATCTAACCCGTGCTGTACCTGCCCCCTGGGAGCGCTCGATGCCGACACTGGGTATAAAGTGGGGGACACACTGTCAGGGTAATGTAGAGGGAGCTCTACACTGTATCTAACCCGTGCTGTACCTGCCCCCTGGGAGCGCTCGATGCTGACACTGGGTATAAAGTGGGGGACACACTGTCAGGGTAATGTAGAGGGAGCTCTACACTGTATCTAACCCGTGCTGTACCTGCCCCCTGGGAGCGCTCGATGCCGACACTGGGTATAAAGTGGGGGACACACTGTCAGGGTAATGTAGAGGGAGCTCTACTCTGTATCTAACCCGTGCTGTACCTGCCCCCTGGGAGCGCTCGATGCCGACACTGGGTATAAAGTGGGGGACACACTGTCAGGGTAATGTCGAGGGAGCTCGACACTGTATCTAACCCGTGCTGTACCTGCCCCCTGGGAGCGCTCGATGCCGACACTGGGTATAAAGTGGGGGACACACTGTCAGGGTAATGTAGAGGGAGCTCGACACTGTATCTAACCCGTGCTGTACCTGCCCCCTGGGAGCGCTCGATGCCGACACTGGGTATAAAGTGGGGGACACACTGTCAGGGTAATGTAGAGGGAGCTCTACACTGTATCTAACCCGTGCTGTACCTGCCCCCTGGGAGCGCTCGATGCCGACACTGGGTATAAAGTGGGGGACACACTGTCAGGGTAATGTAGAGGGAGCTCTACACTGTATCTAACCCGTGCTGTACCTGCCCCCCTGGGAGCGCTCGATGCTGACACTGGGTATAAAGTGGGGGACACACTGTCAGGGTAATGTAGAGGGAGCTCTACACTGTATCTAACCCGTGCTGTACCTGCCCCCTGGGAGCGCTCGATGCTGACACTGGGTATAAAGTGGGGGACACACTGTCAGGGTAATGTAGAGGGAGCTCTACACTGTATCTAACCCGTGCTGTACCTGCCCCCTGGGAGCGCTCGATGCTGACACTGGGTATAAAGTGGGGGACACACTGTCAGGGTAATGTAGAGGGAGCTCTACTCTGTATCTAACCCGTGCTGTACCTGCCCCCTGGGAGCGCTCGATGCCGACACTGGGTATAAAGTGGGGGACACACTGTCAGGGTAATGTAGAGGGAGCTCTACTCTGTATCTAACCCGTGCTGTACCTGCCCCCTGGGAGCGCTCGATGCCGACACTGGGTATAAAGTGGGGGACACACTGTCACGGTAATGTAGAGGGAGCTCGACACTGTATCTAACCCGTGCTGTACCTGCCCCCTGGGAGCGCTCGATGCCGACACTGGGTATAAAGTGGGGGACACACTGTCAGGGTAATGTAGAGGGAGCTCGACACTGTATCTAACCCGTGCTGTACCTGCCCCCTGGGAGCGCTCGATGCCGACACTGGGTATAAAGTGGGGGACACACTGTCAGGGTAATGTAGAGGGAGCTCTACACTGTATCTAACCCGTGCTGTACCTGCCCCCTGGGAGCGCTCGATGCTGACACTGGGTATAAAGTGGGGGACACACTGTCAGGGTAATGTAGAGGGAGCTCTACACTGTATCTAACCCGTGCTGTACCTGCCCCCTGGGAGCGCTTGATGCTGACACTGGGTATAAAGTGGGGGACACACTGTCAGGGTAATGTAGAGGGAGCTCTACACTGTATCTAACCCGTGCTGTACCTGCCCCCCTGGGAGCGCTCGATGCTGACACTGGGTATAAAGTGGGGGACACACTGTCAGGGTAATGTAGAGGGAGCTCTACACTGTATCTAACCCGTGCTGTACCTGCCCCCTGGGAGCGCTCGATGCTGACACTGGGTATAAAGTGGGGGACACACTGTCAGGGTAATGTAGAGGGAGCTCCACACTGTATCTAACCCGTGCTGTACCTGCCCCCCTGGGAGCGCTCGATGCTGACACTGGGTATAAAGTGGGGGACACACTGTCGGGGTAATGTAGAGGGAGCTCTACACTGTATCTAACCCGTGCTGTACCTGCCCCCTGGGAGCGCTCGATGCTGACACTGGGTATAAAGTGGGGGACACACTGTCAGGGTAATGTAGAGGGAGCTCTACACTGTATCTAACCCGTGCTGTACCTGCCCCCTGGGAGCGCTCGATGCTGACACTGGGTATAAAGTGGGGGACACACTGTCAGGGTAATGTAGAGGGAGCTCTACACTGTATCTAACCCGTGCTGTACCTGCCCCCTGGGAGCGCTCGATGCTGACACTGGGTATAAAGTGGGGGACACACTGTCAGGGTAATGTCGAGGGAGCTCTACACTGTATCTAACCCGTGCTGTACCTGCCCCCTGGGAGCGCTCGATGCTGACACTGGGTATAAAGTGGGGGACACACTGTCAGGGTAATGTAGAGGGAGCTCTACACTGTATCTAACCCGTGCTGTACCTGCCCCCTGGGAGCGCTCGATGCTGACACTGGGTATAAAGTGGGGTACACACTGTCAGGGTAATGTAGAGGGAGCTCTACACTGTATCTAACCCGTGCTGTACCTGCCCCCCTGGGAGCGCTCGATGCCGACACTGGGTATAAAGTGGGGGACACACTGTCAGGGTAATGTAGAGGGAGCTCTACACTGTATCTAACCCGTGCTGTACCTGCCCCCTGGGAGCGCTCGATGCTGACACTGGGTATAAAGTGGGGGACACACTGTCAGGGTAATGTAGAGGGAGCTCTACACTGTATCTAACCCGTGCTGTACCTGCCCCCTGGGAGCGCTCGATGCTGACACTGGGTATAAAGTTGGGGACACACTGTCAGGGTAATGTAGAGGGAGCTCTACACTGTATCTAACCCGTGCTGTCCCTGCCCCCTGGGAGCGCTCGATGCCGACACTGGGTATAAAGTGGGGGACACACTGTCAGGGTAATGTAGAGGGAGCTCTACACTGTATCTAACCCGTGCTGTACCTGCCCCCTGGGAGCGCTCGATGCTGACACTGGGTATAAAGTGGGGGACACACTGTCAGGGTAATGTAGAGGGAGCTCCGCACTGTATCTAACACCGTGCTGTACCTGCCCCCTGGGAGCGCTCGATGCTGACACTGGGTATAAAGTGGGGGACACACTGTCAGGGTAATGTAGAGGGAGCTCGACACTGTATCTAACCCGTGCTGTACCTGCTCCCTGGGAGCGCTCGATGCTGACACTGGGTCTAAAGTGGGGGACACACTGTCAGGGTAATGTAGAGGGAGCTCGACACTGTATCTAACCCGTGCTGTACCTGCCCCCTGGGAGCGCTCGATGCCGACACTGGGTATAAAGTGGGGGACACACTGTCAGGGTAATGTAGAGGGAGCTCGACACTGTATCTAACCCGTGCTGTACCTGCCCCCTGGGAGCGCTCGATGCTGACACTGGGTATAAAGTGGGGGACACACTGTCAGGGTAATGTAGAGGGAGCTCTACACTGTATCTAACCCGTGCTGTACCTGCCCCCTGGGAGCGCTCGATGCCGACACTGGGTATAAAGTGGGGGACACACTGTCAGGGTAATGTAGAGGGAGCTCTACACTGTATCTAACCCGTGCTGTACATGCCCCCTGGGAGCGCTCGATGCTGACACTGGGTATAAAGTGGGGGACACACTGTCAGGGTAATGTAGAGGGAGCTCTACACTGTATCTAACCCGTGCTGTACCTGCCCCCTGGGAGCGCTCGATGCTGACACTGGGTATAAAGTGGGGGACACACTGTCAGGGTAATGTAGAGGGAGCTCTACACTGTATCTAACCCGTGCTGTACCTGCCCCCTGGGAGCGCTCGATGCCGACACTGGGGATAAAGTGGGGGACACACTGTCAGGGTAATGTAGAGGGAGCTCTACACTGTATCTAACCCGTGCTGTACCTGCCCCCTGGGAGCGCTCGATGCCGACACTGGGTATAAAGTGGGGGACACCCTGTCAGGGTAATGTAGAGGGAGCTCTACACTGTATCTAACCCGTGCTGTACCTGCCCCCTGGGAGCGCTCGATGCTGACACTGGGTATAAAGTGGGGGACACACTGTCAGGGTAATGTAGAGGGAGCTCTACACTGTATCTAACCCGTGCTGTACCTGCCCCCTGGGAGCGCTCGATGCCGACACTGGGTATAAAGTGGGGGACACACTGTCAGGGTAATGTAGAGGGAGCTCTACACTGTATCTAACCCGTGCTGTACCCAGATATGGGAGAGCTCTGGTGCGAACCTGACCAGATCAATCTGCAGAGTGGGACTCACTGATACTCACTGATACGTTGGGAGAGTTCGATGAGCTCCATCTCAGTCGGCATGTACCCCATTGTCCTCATGCAGTTCCCGAGGTCCTTGCAATTAATGAAACCGTCTTTGTCTTTGTCGAATTCCCTGAATGCTTCATTCAGTTCTGTAATGTATTTAACATCAGGATGGTTACCAGCGAACTCTGTCCCTTCAAACAGGCCAGCCCTCCCTCATCAAGTGTGGACCAGTGGGAGTGTGGACAGAGGGAGTGAATGGGAAGGGGTTTGGTCCATTGGGATTGTGTACAGTGGGAGTGAATGGGAAGGGGTTTGGTCCATTGGAATTGTGTACAGTGGGAGTGAATGGGAAGGGGTTTGATCCTTTGGGATTGTGTGCAGAGGGAGTGAATGGGAAGGGGTTTGGTCCATTGGGATTGTGTACAGTGGGAGTGAATGGGAAGGGGTTTGGTCCATTGGGATTGTGCACAGTGGGAGTGAACGGGAAGGGGTTTGATCCATTGGGATTGTGTACAGTGGGAGTGAATGGGAAGGGTTTTGGTCCATTGGGATTGTGGACAGAGGGAGTGAATGGGAAGGGGTTTGGTCCATTGGGATTGTGTACAGTGGGAGTGAATGGGAAGGGGTTTGGTCCATTGGAATTGTGTACAGTGGGAGTGAATGGGAAGGGGTTTGATCCTTTGGGATTGTGTACAGAGGGAGTGAATGGGAAGGGGTTTGGTCCATTGGGATTGTGTACAGTGGGAGTGAATGGGAAGGGGTTTGATCCATTGGGATTGTGTACAGTGGGAGTGAATGGGAAGGGTTTTGGTCCATTGGGATTGTGGACAGAGGGAGTGAATGGGAAGGGGTTTGGTCCATTGGGATTGTGTACAGTGGGAGTGAATGGGAAGGGGTTTGATCCTTTGGGATTGTGTACAGTGGGAGTGAACGGGAAGGGGTTTGATCCGTTGGGATTGTGTAAAGTGGGAGTGAACGGGAAGGGGTTTGATCCATTGGGATTGTGTACAGTGGGAGTGAACGGGAAGGGGTTTGATCCTTTGGGATTGTGTACAGTGGGAGTGAACGGGAAGGGGTTTGGTCCATTGGGATTGTGTACAGTGGGAGTGAATGGGAAGGGGTTTGGTCCATTGGGATTGTGTACAGTGGGAGTGAACGGGAAGGGATTTGATCCATTGGGATTGTGTACAGTGGGAGTGAATGGGAAGGGGTTTGATCCATTGGGATTGTGTACAGCGGGAGTGAATGGGAAGGGGTTTGATCCATTGGGATTGTGTACAGCGGGAGTGAATGGGAAGGGGTTTGATCCATTGGGATTGTGTACAGCGGGAGTGAACGGGAAGGGGTTTGATCCATTGGGATTGTGTACAGAGGGAGTGAATGGGAAGGGGTTTGATCCATTGGGATTGTGTACAGTGGGAGTGAACGGGAAGGGGTTTGATCCATTGGGATTGTGTACAGTGGGAGTGAATGGGAAGGGGTTTGGTCCATTGGGATTGTGTACAGTGGGAGTGAATGGGAAGGGGTTTGATCCATTGGGATTGTGTACAGTGGGAGTGAACGGGAAGGGGTTTGGTCCATTGGGATTGTGTACAGTGGGACAACCGTTCCCTTTATGTTTGAGGTGTCTGATTTTTCCAAACCCACCTTCAATCTCCTCCGGTGTCAATTCCCGGTCCTGAAAGCAGATAAGACGATGAATAATCATTCCAGGGATTATCGATCAGTCACGATATCCGCAACGGGGATCCCAGGGGAACGGCGGAGATGGTTCATTCCACAAAGCAAAAACTACCCGTCGTATGATACAGGTTATATCCCACACCCCCCACCCAAAACACTCTGATATACCCCACACCCCCCACCCAAAACACACTGATATATCCCACACCCCCCACCCAAAACACACTGATATATCCCACACCCCCCACCCAAAACACTCTGATATATCCCACACCCCCCACCCAAAACACTCTGATATACCCCACACCCCTCACTGTAACACTGATATATCCCACACCCCTCACTGTAACACTCTGATATATCCCACACCCCTCACTGTAACACTGATATACCCCACACCCCTCACTGTAACACTCTGATATATCCCACACCCCTCACTGTAACACTGATATATCCCACACCCCTCACTGTAACACTGATATACCCCACACCCCTCACTGTAACACTCTGATATACCCCACACCCCTCACTGTAACACACTGATATATCCCACACCCCTCACTGTAACACTCTGATATATCCCACACCCCTCACTGTAACACTCTGATATATCCCACACCCCTCACTGTAACACTCTGATATATCCCACACCCCTCACTGTAACACTGATATATCCCACACCCCTCACTGTAACACTCTGATATACCCCACACCCCTCACTGTAACACACTGATATATCCCACACCCCTCACTGTAACACTCTGATATATCCCACACCCCTCACTGTAACACTCTGATATATCCCACACCCCTCACTGTAACACTCTGATATATCCCACACCCCTCACTGTAACACTCTGATATATCCCACACCCCTCACTGTAACACTGATATGTCCCACACCCCTCACTGTAACACTCTGATATATCCCACACCCCTCACTGTAACACTCTGATATATCCCACACCCCTCACTGTAACACTCTGATATATCCCACACCCCTCACTGTAACACTCTGATATATCCCACACCCCTCACTGTAACACTCTGATATATCCCACACCCCTCACTGTAACACTCTGATATATCCCACACCCCTCACTGTAACACTCTGATATATCCCACACCCCTCACTGTAACACTCTGATATACCCCACACCCCTCACTGTAACACTGATATATCCCACACCCCTCACTGTAACACTGATATATCCCACACCCCTCACAGTAACACTGATATATCCCACACCCCTCACTGTAACACTCTGATATACCCCACACCCCTCACTGTAACACTGATATATCCCACACCCCTCACTGTAACACTGATATACCCCACACCCCTCACTGTAACACTCTGATATATCCCACACCCCTCACTGTAACACTCTGATATATCCCACACCCCTCACTGTAACACTGATATATCCCACACCCCTCACTGTAACACTGTGATATATCCCACACCCCTCACTGTAACACTCTGATATACCCCACACCCCTCACTGTAACACTCTCTGATATATCCCACACCCCTCACTGTAACACACTGATATATCCCACACCCCTCACTGTAACACTCTGATATACCCCACACCCTCACTGTAACACTCTGATATATCCCACACCCCTCACTGTAACACTCTGATATATCCCACACCCCTCACTAACACTCTGATATACCCCACACCCCTCACTGTAACACTCTGATATATCCCACACCCCTCACTGTAACACTGATATATCCCACACCCCTCACTGTAACACTGATATATCCCACACCCCTCACTGTAACACTCTGATATACCCCACACCCCTCACTGTAACACTCTGATATATCCCACACCCCTCACTGTAACACTCTGATATACCCCACACCCCTCACTGTAACACTGATATACCCCACACCCCTCACTGTAACACTCTGATATATCCCACACCCCTCACTGTAACACTGATATACCCCACACCCCTCACTGTAACACTCTGATATATCCCACACCCCTCACTGTAACACTCTGATATATCCCACACCCCTCACTGTAACACTCTGATATATCCCACACCCCTCACTGTAACACTCTGTTATATCCCACACCCCTCACTGTAACACTCTGATATATCCCACACCCCTCACTGTAACACTCTGATATATCCCACACCCCTCACTGTAACACTCTGATATACCCCACACCCCTCACTGTAACACTCTGATATACCCCACACCCCTCACTGTAACACTCTGATATACCCCACACCCCTTACTGTAACACTGATATATCCCACACCCCTCACTGTAACACTCTGATATATCCCACACCCCTCACTGTAACACTCTGATATATCCCACACCCCTCACTGTAACACTCTGATATACCCCACACCCCTCACTGTAACACTCTGATATACCCCACACCCCTCACTGTAACACTCTGATATACCCCACACCCCTCACTGTAACACTCTGATATATCCCACACCCCTCACTGTAACACTCTGATATACCCCACACCCCTCACTGTAACACTCTGATATATCCCACACCCCTCACTGTAACACTCTGATATAACCCACACCCCTCACTGTAACACTGATATATCCCACACACCTCACGGTAACACTCTGATATACCCCACACCCCTCACTGTAACACTCTGATATATCCCACACCCCTCACTGTAACACTGATATAGCCCACACCCCTCACTGTAACACTCTGATATACCCCACACCCCTCACTGTAACACTCTGATATATCCCACACCCCTCACTGTAACACTCTGATATATCCCACACCCCTCACTGTAACACTGATATATCCCACACCCCTCACTGTAACACTCTGATATACCCCACACCCCTCACTGTAACACTGATATATCCCACACCCCTCACTGTAACACTCTGATATATCCCACACCCCTCACTGTAACACTCTGATATATCCCACACCCCTCACTGTAACACTCTGATATACCCCACACCCCTCACTGTAACACTCTGATATATCCCACACCCCTCACTGTAACACTCTGATATACCCCACACCCCTCACTGTAACACTCTGATATACCCCACACCCCTCACTGTAACACTGATATACCCCACACACCTCACTGTAACACTCTGATATATCCCACACCCCTCACTGTAACACTCTGATATATCCCACACCCCTCACTGTAACACTGATATACCCCACACCCCTCACTGTAACACGGATATACCCCACACCCCTCACTGTAACACTCTGATATATCCCACACCCCTCACTGTAACACTCTGATATATCCCACACCCCTCACTGTAACACTCTGATATAACCCACACCCCTCACTGTAACACTCTGATATATCCCACACCCCTCACTGTAACACTCTGATATATCCCACACCCCTCACTGTAACACTGATATATCCCACACCCCTCACTGTAACACTCTGATATACCCCACACCCCTCACTGTAACACTCTGATATATCCCACACCCCTCACTGTAACACTGATATATCCCACACCCCTCACTGTAACACTCTGATATACCCCACACCCCTCACTGTAACACTCTGATATATCCCACACCCCTCACTGTAACACTCTGATATATCCCACACCCCTCACTGTAACACTGATATACCCCACACCCCTCACTGTAACACTCTGATATATCCCACACCCCTCACTGTAACACTCTGATATATCCCACACCCCTCACTGTAACACTCTGATATACCCCAAACCCCTCACTGTAACACTCTGATATACCCCACACCCCTCACTGTAACACTCTGATATATCCCACACCCCTCACTGTAACACTCTGATATATCCCACACCCCTCACTGTAACACTCTGATATACCCCACACCCCTCACTGTAACACTCTGATATATCCCACACCCCTCACTGTAACACTGATATATCCCACACCCCTCACTGTAACACTCTGATATATCCCACACCCCTCACTGTAACACTCTGATATATCCCACACCCCTCACTGTAACACTCTGATATACCCCACACCCCTCACTGTAACACTGATATATCCCACACCCCTCACTGTAACACTGATATACCCCACACCCCTCACTGTAACACTGATATATCCCACACCCCTCACTGTAACACTCTGATATATCCCACACCCCTCACTGTAACACTCTGATATATCCCACATCCCTCACTGTAACACTCTGATATACCCCACACCCCTCACTGTAACACTGATATATCCCACACCCCTCACTGTAACACTCTGATATATCCCACACCCCTCACTGTAACACTCTGATATATCCCACACACCTCACTGTAACACTCTGATATACCCCACACCCCTCACTGTAACACTGATATACCCCGCACCCCTCACTGTAACACTCTGATATACCCCACACCCCTCACTGTAACACTGATATATCCCACACCCCTCACTGTAACACTCTGATATATCCCACACCCCTCACTGTAACACTCTGATATATCCCACACACCTCACTGTAACACTCTGATATACCCCACACCCCTCACTGTAACACTGATATACCCCGCACCCCTCACTGTAACACTCTGATATACCCCACACCCCTCACTGTAACACTCTGATATATCCCACACCCCTCACTGTAAAACTCTGATATATCCCACACCCCTCACTGTAACACTGATATATCCCACACCCCTCACTGTAACACTGATATACCCCGCACCCCTCACTGTAACACTCTGATATACCCCACACCCCTCACTGTAACACTCTGATATATCCCACACCCCTCACTGTAACACTCTGATATATCCCACACCCCTCACTGTAACACTGATATACCCCACACGCCTCACTGTAACACTCTGATATACCCCACACCCCTCACTGTAACACTCTGATATATCCCACACCCCTCACTGTAACACTCTGATATATCCCACACCCCTCACTGTAACACTCTGATATATCCCACACCCCTCACTGTAACACTCTGATATATCCCACACCCCTCACTGTAACACTCTGATATACCCCACACCCCTCACTGTAACACTCTGA
This sequence comes from Heptranchias perlo, assembly GCF_035084215.1. Taxonomy (NCBI): domain Eukaryota; kingdom Metazoa; phylum Chordata; class Chondrichthyes; order Hexanchiformes; family Hexanchidae; genus Heptranchias; species Heptranchias perlo. The sequence goes on from NW_027138317.1 coordinate 11,933, forward strand.
TATACCCCACACCCCTCACTGTAACACACTGATATACCCCACACCCCTCACTGTAACACTCTGATATACCCCACACCCCTCACTGTAACACTCTGATATACCCCACACCCCTCACTGTAACACTCTGATATATCCCACACCCCTCACTGTAACACTCTGATATACCCCACACCCCTCACTGTAACACACTGATATACCCCACACCCCTCACTGTAACACTCTGATATATCCCACAACCCTCACTGTAACACACTGATATACCCCACACCCCTCACTGTAACACTCTGATATATCCCACACCCCTCACTGTAACACTGATATATCCCACACCCCTCACTGTAACACTGATATACCCCACACCCCTCACTGTAACACTCTGATATACCCCACACCCCTCACTGTAACACTGATATACCCCACACCCCTCACTGTAACACTGATATACCCCACACCCCTCACTGTAACACTCTGATATACCCCACACTCATCACTGTAACACTGATATATCCCACACCCCTCACTGTCACACTCTGATATACCCCACACCCCTCACTGTCACACTCTGATATATCCCACACCCCTCACTGTAACACTCTGATATACCCCACACCCCTCACTGTAACACTCTGATATACCCCACACCCCTCACTGTCACACTCTGATATATCCCACACCCCTCGTTGTAACACTCTGATATACCCCACACCCCTCACTGTAACACTCTGATATACCCCACACCCCTCACTGTCACACTCTGATATACCCCACACCCCTCACTGTCACACTCTGATATATCCCACACCCCTCACTGTAACACTGATATACCCCACACCCCTCACTGTAACACTGATATACCCCACACCCCTCACTGTAACACTCTGATATACCCCACACCCCTCACTGTAACACTGATATACCCCACACCCCTCACTGTAACACTCTTATATACCCCACACCCCTCACTGTAACACTCTGATATACCCCACACCCCTCACTGTAACACTCTGATATACCCCACACACCTCACTGTAACACTCTGATATATCCCACACCCCTCACTGTAACACTCTGATATACCCCACACCCCTCACTGTAACACTCTGATATACCCCACACCCCTCACTGTAACACTCTGATATATCCCACACCCCTCACTGTAACACTGATATATCCCACACCCCTCACTGTAACACTCTGATATACCCCACACCCCTCACTGTAACACGCTGATATATCCCACACCCCTCACTGTAACACTCTGATATATCCCACACCCCTCACTGTAACACTCTGATATATCCCACACCCCTCACTGTAACACACTGATATATCCCACAACCCTCACTGTAACACTCTGATATATCCCACACCCCTCACTGTAACACTGATATATCCCACACCCCTCACTGTAACACTCTGATATATCCCACACCCCTCACTGTAACACTGATATACCCCACACCCCTCACTGTAACACTCTGATATATCCCACACCCCTCACTGTAACACTCTGATATATCCCACACCCCTCACTGTAACACTCTGATATATCCCACACCCCTCGCTGTAACACTCTGATATACCCCACACCCCTCACTGTAACACTGATATATCCCACACCCCTCACTGTAACACTCTGATATATCCCACACCCCTCACTGTAACACTGATATATCCCACACCCCTCACTGTAACACTCTGATATATCCCACACCCCTCACTGTAACACTGATATATCCCACACCCCTCACTGTAACACTCTGATATATCCCACACCCCTCACTGTAACACTCTGATATACCCCACACCCTCACTGTAACACTCTGATATATCCCACACCCCTCACTGTAACACTCTGATATACCCCACACCCCTCACTGTAACTCTCTGATATATCCCACACCCCTCACTGTAACACTGATATATCCCACACCCCTCACTGTAACACTCTGATATATCCCACACCCCTCACTGTAACACTGATATACCCCACACCCCTCACTGTAACACTCTGATATATCCCACACCCCTCACTGTAACACTCTGATATACCCCACACCCCTCACTGTAAAACTGATATACCCCACACCCCTCACTGTAACACTCTGATATACCCCACACCCCTCACTGTAACACTCTGATATACCCCACACCCCTCACTGTAACTCTGATATATCCCACACCCCTCACTGTAACACTCTGATATATCCCACACCCCTCACTGTAACACTCTGATATACCCCACACCCCTCACTGTAACACTGATATATCCCACACCCCTCACTGTAACACTCTGATATATCCCACACCCCTCACTGTAACACTCTGATATATCCCACACCCCTCACTGTAACACTCTGATATACCCCACACCCCTCACTGTAACACTGATATACCCCACACTCCTCACTGTAACACTCTGATATACCCCACACCCCTCACTGTAACACTCTGATATATCCCACACCCCTCACTGTAACTCACTGATATATCCCACACCCCTCACTGTAACACTCTGATATACCCCACACCCCTCACTGTAACACTGATATACCCCACACCCCTCACTGTAACACTCTGATATACCCCACACCCCTCACTGGAACACTCTGATATACCCCACACTCCTCACTGTAACACTGATATACCCCACACCCCTCACTGTAACACTGATATACCCCACACCCCTCACTGTAACACTCTGATATATCCCACACCCCTCACTGTAACACTGATATACCCCACACCCCTCACTGTAACACTCTGATATACCCCACACCCCTCACTGTAACACTGATATACCCCACACCCCTCACTGTAACACACTGATATACCCCACACCCCTCACTGTAACACTGATATATCCCACACCCCTCACTGTAACACTCTGATATACCCCACACCCCTCACTGTAACACTCTGATATATCCCACACCCCTCACTGTAACACTCTGATATACCCCACACCCCTCACTGTAACACTCTGATATACCCCACACCCCCTCACTGTAACACTCTGATATACCCCACACCCCTCACTGTAACACTCTGATATACCCCACACCCCT